>NW_028123860.1:600000-779407 GCF_965194805.1 Balaenoptera borealis
AGGCCCTGAATTTAGTCCCAAGGCTGTGATACTGTCCCTAACTAAGGCCCTAACACTATTCCTAACTCAGGCCCTGACACTGTACCTAACAGAGGCCCAGATGCTAGTACTAAGGCCTTGACACTGTCCCTAACTAAGGCCCTGCTGCCGTCAATATCTAATGTCCTGACACTATCCTGAGGTAATTTCCGGACCCATCTCTTACCAAGCTCCTGAAACTGTCCCTAAGTAAGCCCTGACGCTGTCCCTAAGGGAGGCCCTAAGGCTGTCCCTAACAGAGGCCCTGAGAATGTCTTTAACAAAGCCCCTGAGGCTGATCCTACCAAGGCCCTTATGCTGCTCCTAAGTCATGCCCTGATACTATCCCTAGCTAAGGCTCTGACACTAGGCCTCACTCAAGCCCTGTCGCTCTCCCTAAGTCAGGCTTTGACACGATCCCTACCTGAAGCCCTGACACTGGTCCTAAATTAGACCCTGATGCACTAAGTAACTAAGGTCTTGACACTATCCCTAGGTCATGCCCTGACACAATCCCTAGACCTTAACCTAACCTTGTCTTTAACTAATGTTGAGCTTCTTATGCTAAATAAATCCCTGATGCTGTTCCTAACTAAGTCCCTAAAATTAGTCCCGAGGCCGTGACCCTGGCCCTAACTGAGGCCTGCAGGCTCGTCCTAACTCAGGCCCTGACACTGTCCCTAACTAAGGCCCTGACACTACACCTAACTCAGTCCCTGACACTGTACCTAACAAAGGCTCTGATGCTAGTCCTAAGTCAGGCTGAGACACTGTCTCTAAGGCCCTGCTGCAGTCAATATCTAAAGTCCTGACATTATCCCGAGCTAATATCCTGACCCATGTCTTACCAAGGTCCTGAAACTGTCCCAAAGGAAGCCCTGACGCTGTCCCTAAGTGAGGCCCTGAGGCGGTCCCTAACAGAGGCCCTGAGAATGTCTTTAACGAAGACCCTAATGCTGATCCTACAGAGGCCCTTATACGGCTCCTAAGTCATGCCCTGACACTGCCCCTAACTCAGGCCCTAAAGATAGGCCTCACTTAGGGCCTGCTGCCGTAACTTAGTTAGGCTCTGACGCTGTCCGTACGTGAAGCCCTGGCACTGGTCCTGATGAAGGCCCTGACGCTGGTCCTAACTAAGGCCCTGATGCTCTCAATAACTAAGGTCTTCACCCTATCCCTAGCTCACATCCTGACACTACCACTGGCCTGGAACCTGACTCTGTCCCGAGCTAACATCCTGCCCCTTATCCTCACCGAAGCCGTAATGCTCTCCCTAACTAAGGCCCAGACTAGTCCTAATTAAGGCCCTGACACTGTCCTTAACTAAGGCCCGGAATCTATCTCTAATATAGGCCTTGCTGCCGGTAATAACTAAAATCCGGACACTATCCTGAGCTAATATCCTGACCCATTTCTAACCAAGGTCCTGACACCGTCCCTAAGAAAGCCCTGTCGCTGTTCCTAAGTGAAGACCTGAGGCTGTCCGTAACTCAGTCCCTGAAGCTATGCCTAACTGAGGCCTTGACGCTGTGACTAACTCAGGCCCTGATCATGTCTGTAACTAAGACACTAATGCTGATGCAACAAAGGCCCTGATGCTGCTCCTACATCATGCCCTGACAGTGTCCCCAGCTATGGGCCTGACGCTAGGCCTCACTCAGACCCTGTTGCTCTCCCAGAGTCAGGCACTGACGCTGTCCCTACCTCAAGCCCTGACACGGGTCCTAAATAAGGCCCTGATACTGTAACTAAGCTCTTGACACTATCCCTAGGTCATTTCCTGACATGATCCCTAAACTTTACCCTAACCCTGTCCCTAGCAAATGTCCTGCCTCTTATGCTAACTAAAGCCCTTAGGCTGTGACTACCTCAGGCCCTGAATTTAGTCCCAAGGCCGTGATACTGTCCCTAACTAAGGCCCTAACACTATTCCTAACTCAGGCCCTGACACTGTACCTAACAGAGGCCCAGATGCTAGTACTAACTAAGGCCTTGACACTGTCCCTAACTAAGGCCCTGCTGCCATCAATATCTAATGTCCTGACACTATCCTGAGGTAATTTCCGGACCCATCTCTTACCAAGCTCCTGAAACTGTCCCTAAGTAAGCCCTGACGCTGTCCCTAAGGGAGGCCCTAAGGCTGTCCCTAACAGAGGCCCTGAGAATGTCTTTAACAAAGCCCCTGAGGCTGATCCTACCAAGGCCCTTATGCTGCTCCTAAGTCATGCCCTGATACTATCCCTAGCTAAGGCTCTGACACTAGGCCTCACTCAAGCCCTGTCGCTCTCCCTAAGTCAGGCTCTGACGCTATCCCTACCTGAAGCCCTGACACTGGTCCTAAATTAGGCCCTGATGCCCTAAGTAACTAAGGTCTTGACACTATCCCTAGGTCATGCCCTGACACAATCCCTAGACCTTAACCTAACCTTGTCTTTAACTAATGTTGAGCTTCTTATGCTAAATAAATCCCTGATGCTGTTCCTAACTAAGGTCCTAAAATTAGTCCCGAGGCCATGACCCTGGCCCTAACTGAGGCCTGGAGGCTCGTCCTAACTCAGGCCCTGACACTGTACCTAACAAAGGCTCTGATGCTAGTCCTAAGTCAGGCTGAGACACTGTCTCTAAGGCCCTGCTGCAGTCAATATCTAAAGTCCTGACATTATCCCGAGCTAATATCCTGACCCATGTCTTACCAAGGTCCTGAAACTGTCCCAAAGGAAGCCCTGACGCTGTCCCTAAGTGAGGCCCTGAGGCGGTCCCTAACAGAGGCCCTGAGAATGTCTTTAACGAAGACCCTAATGCTGATCCTACAGAGGCCCTTATACGGCTCCTAAGTCATGCCCTGACACTGCCCCTAACTCAGGCCCTAAAGATAGGCCTCACTTAGGCCCCGTTGCCGTACCTTAGTTAGGCTCTGACGCTGTCCGTACGTGAAGCCCTGACACTGGTTCTGATGAAGGCCCTGACGCTGGTCCTAACTAAGGCCCTGATGCTCTCAATAACTAAGGTCTTCACCCTATCCCTAGCTCACATCCTGACACTACCACTGGCCTGGAACCTGACTCTGTCCCGAGCTAACGTCCTGCCCCTTATCCTCACCGAAGCCGTAATGCTCTCCCTAACTAAGGCCCAGACTAGTCCTAATTAAGGCCCTGACACTGTCCCTAACTAAGGCCCGGAATCTATCTCTAATAAAGGCCCTGCTGCCGCCAATAACTAAAATCCGGACACTATCCTGAGCTAATATCCTGACCCATTTCTAACCAAGGTCCTGACACCGTCCCTAAGAAAGCCCTGTCGCTGTTCCTAAGTGAAGACCTGAGGCTGTCCGTAACTCAGTCCCTGAAGCTATGCCTAACTGAGGCCTTGACGCTGTGACTAACTCAGGCCCTGATCATGTCTGTAACTAAGACACTAATGCTGATGCAACAAAGGCCCTGATGCTGCTCCTACATCATGCCCTGACAGTGTCCCCAGCTATGGGCCTGACGCTAGGCCTCACTCAGGCCCTGTTGCTCTCCCAGAGTCAGGCACTGACGCTGTCCCTACCTGAAGCCCTGACACGGGTCCTAAATAAGGCCCTGATACTGTAACTAAGCTCTTGACACTATCCCTAGGTCATTTCCTGACACGATCCCTAAACTTTACCCTAACCCTGTCCCTAGCAAATGTCCTGCCTCTTATGCTAACTAAAGCCCTTAGGCTGTGACTACCTCAGGCCCTGAATTTAGTCCCAAGGCCGTGATACTGTCCCTAACTAAGGCCCTAACACTATTCCTAACTCAGGCCCTGACACTGTACCTAACAGAGGCCCAGATGCTAGTACTAACTAAGGCCTTGACACTGTCCCTAACTAAGGCCCTGCTGCCATCAATATCTAATGTCCTGACACTATCCTGAGGTAATTTCCGGACCCATCTCTTACCAAGCTCCTGAAACTGTCCCTAAGTAAGCCCTGACGCTGTCCCTAAGGGAGGCCCTAAGGCTGTCCCTAACAGAGGCCCTGAGAATGTCTTTAACAAAGCCCCTGAGGCTGATCCTACCAAGGCCCTTATGCTGCTCCTAAGTCATGCCCTGATACTATCCCTAGCTAAGGCTCTGACACTAGGCCTCACTCAAGCCCTGTCGCTCTCCCTAAGTCAGGCTCTGACGCTATCCCTACCTGAAGCCCTGACACTGGTCCTAAATTAGGCCCTGATGCCCTAAGTAACTAAGGTCTTGACACTATCCCTAGGTCATGCCCTGACACAATCCCTAGACCTTAACCTAACCTTGTCTTTAACTAATGTTGAGCTTCTTATGCTAAAAAAATCCCTGATGCTGTTCCTAAATAAGGCCCTAAAATTAGTCCCGAGGCCGTGACCCTGGCCCTAACTGAGGCCTGGAGGCTCGTCCTAACTCAGGCCCTGACACTGTCCCTAACTAAGGCCCTGACACTACACCTAACTCAGTCCCTGACACTGTACCTAACAAAGGCTCTGATGCTAGTCCTAAGTCAGGCTGAGACACTGTCTCTAAGGCCCTGCTGCAGTCACTATCTAAAGTCCTGACATTATCCCGAGCTAATATCCTGACCCATGTCTTACCAAGGTCCTGAAACTGTCCCAAAGGAAGCCCTGACGCTGTCCCTAAGTGAGGCCCTGAGGCGGTCCCTAACAGAGGCCCTGAGAATGTCTTTAACGAAGACCCTAATGCTGATCCTACAGAGGCCCTTATACGGCTCCTAAGTCATGCCCTGACACTGTCCCTAACTCAGGCCCTAAAGATAGGCCTCACTTAGGCCCCGTTGCCGTACCTTAGTTAGGCTCTGACGCTGTCCGTAAGTGAAGCCCTGACACTGGTCCTGATGAAGGCCCTGACGCTGGTCCTAACTAAGGCCCTGATGCTCTCAATAACTAAGGTCTTCACCCTATCCCTAGCTCACATCCTGACACTACCACTGGCCTGGAACCTGACTCTGTCCCGAGCTAACGTCCTGCCCCTTATCCTCACCGAAGCCGTAATGCTCTCCCTAACTAAGGCCCAGACTAGTCCTAATTAAGGCCCTGACACTGTCCCTAACTAAGGCCCGGAATCTATCTCTAATAAAGGCCCTGCTGCCGCCAATAACTAAAATCCAGACACTATCCTGAGCTAATATCCTGACCCATTTCTAACCAAGGTCCTGACACCGTCCCTAAGAAAGCCCTGTCGCTGTTCCTAAGTGAAGACCTGAGGCTGTCCGTAACTCAGTCCCTGAAGCTATGCCTAACTGAGGCCTTGACGCTGTGACTAACTCAGGCCCTGATCATGTCTGTAACTAAGACACTAATGCTGATGCAACAAAGGCCCTGATGCTGCTCCTACATCATGCCCTGACAGTGTCCCCAGCTATGGGCCTGACGCTAGGCCTCACTCAGGCCCTGTTGCTCTCCCAGAGTCAGGCACTGATGCTGTCCCTACCTGAAGCCCTGACACGGGTCCTAAATAAGGCCCTGATACTGTAACTAAGCTCTTGACACTATCCCTAGGTCATTTCCTGACACGATCCCTAAACTTTACCCTAACCCTGTCCCTAGCAAATGTCCTGCCTCTTATGCTAACTAAAGCCCTTATGCTGTGACTACCTCAGGCCCTGAATTTAGTCCCAAGGCTGTGATACTGTCCCTAACTAAGGCCCTAACACTATTCCTAACTCAGGCCCTGACACTGTACCTAACAGAGGCCCAGATGCTAGTACTAAGGCCTTGACACTGTCCCTAACTAAGGCCCTGCTGCCGTCAATATCTAATGTCCTGACACTATCCTGAGGTAATTTCCGGACCCATCTCTTACCAAGCTCCTGAAACTGTCCCTAAGTAAGCCCTGACGCTGTCCCTAAGGGAGGCCCTAAGGCTGTCCCTAACAGAGGCCCTGAGAATGTCTTTAACAAAGCCCCTGAGGCTGATCCTACCAAGGCCCTTATGCTGCTCCTAAGTCATGCCCTGATACTATCCCTAGCTAAGGCTCTGACACTAGGCCTCACTCAAGCCCTGTCGCTCTCCCTAAGTCAGGCTTTGACACGATCCCTACCTGAAGCCCTGACACTGGTCCTAAATTAGACCCTGATGCACTAAGTAACTAAGGTCTTGACACTATCCCTAGGTCATGCCCTGACACAATCCCTAGACCTTAACCTAACCTTGTCTTTAACTAATGTTGAGCTTCTTATGCTAAATAAATCCCTGATGCTGTTCCTAACTAAGTCCCTAAAATTAGTCCCGAGGCCGTGACCCTGGCCCTAACTGAGGCCTGGAGGCTCGTCCTAACTCAGGCCCTGACACTGTCCCTAACTAAGGCCCTGACACTACACCTAACTCAGTCCCTGACACTGTACCTAACAAAGGCTCTGATGCTAGTCCTAAGTCAGGCTGAGACACTGTCTCTAAGGCCCTGCTGCAGTCAATATCTAAAGTCCTGACATTATCCCGAGCTAATATCCTGACCCACGTCTTACCAAGGTCCTGAAACTGTCCCAAAGGAAGCCCTGACGCTGTCCCTAAGTGAGGCCCTGAGGCGGTCCCTAACAGAGGCCCTGAGAATGTCTTTAACGAAGACCCTAATGCTGATCCTACAGAGGCCCTTATACGGCTCCTAAGTCATGCCCTGACACTGTCCCTAACTCAGGCCCTAAAGATAGGCCTCACTTAGGCCCCGTTGCCGTACCTTAGTTAGGCTCTGACGCTGTCCGTAAGTGAAGCCCTGACACTGGTCCTGATGAAGGCCCTGACGCTGGTCCTAACTAAGGCCCTGATGCTCTCAATAACTAAGGTCTTCACCCTATCCCTAGCTCACATCCTGACACTACCACTGGCCTGGAACCTGACTCTGTCCTGAGCTAACGTCCTGCCCCTTATCCTCACCGAAGCCGTAATGCTCTCCCTAACTAAGGCCCAGACTAGTCCTAATTAAGGCCCTGACACTGTCCCTAACTAAGGCCCGGAATCTATCTCTAATAAAGGCCCTGCTGCCGCCAATAACTAAAATCCGGACACTATCCTGAGCTAATATCCTGACCCATTTCTAACCAAGGTCCTGACACCGTCCCTAAGAAAGCCCTGTCGCTGTTCCTAAGTGAAGACCTGAGGCTGTCCGTAACTCAGTCCCTGAAGCTATGCCTAACTGAGGCCTTGACGCTGTGACTAACTCAGGCCCTGATCATGTCTGTAACTAAGACACTAATGCTGATGCAACAAAGGCCCTGATGCTGCTCCTACATCATGCCCTGACAGTGTCCCCAGCTATGGGCCTGACGCTAGGCCTCACTCAGGCCCTGTTGCTCTCCCAGAGTCAGGCACTGATGCTGTCCCTACCTGAAGCCCTGACACGGGTCCTAAATAAGGCCCTGATACTGTAACTAAGCTCTTGACACTATCCCTAGGTCATTTCCTGACACGATCCCTAAACTTTACCCTAACCCTGTCCCTAGCAAATGTCCTGCCTCTTATGCTAACTAAAGCCCTTATGCTGTGACTACCTCAGGCCCTGAATTTAGTCCCAAGGCTGTGATACTGTCCCTAACTAAGGCCCTAACACTATTCCTAACTCAGGCCCTGACACTGTACCTAACAGAGGCCCAGATGCTAGTACTAAGGCCTTGACACTGTCCCTAACTAAGGCCCTGCTGCCGTCAATATCTAATGTCCTGACACTATCCTGAGGTAATTTCCGGACCCATCTCTTACCAAGCTCCTGAAACTGTCCCTAAGTAAGCCCTGACGCTGTCCCTAAGGGAGGCCCTAAGGCTGTCCCTAACAGAGGCCCTGAGAATGTCTTTAACAAAGCCCCTGAGGCTGATCCTACCAAGGCCCTTATGCTGCTCCTAAGTCATGCCCTGATACTATCCCTAGCTAAGGCTCTGACACTAGGCCTCACTCAAGCCCTGTCGCTCTCCCTAAGTCAGGCTTTGACACGATCCCTACCTGAAGCCCTGACACTGGTCCTAAATTAGACCCTGATGCACTAAGTAACTAAGGTCTTGACACTATCCCTAGGTCATGCCCTGACACAATCCCTAGACCTTAACCTAACCTTGTCTTTAACTAATGTTGAGCTTCTTATGCTAAATAAATCCCTGATGCTGTTCCTAACTAAGTCCCTAAAATTAGTCCCGAGGCCGTGACCCTGGCCCTAACTGAGGCCTGCAGGCTCGTCCTAACTCAGGCCCTGACACTGTCCCTAACTAAGGCCCTGACACTACACCTAACTCAGTCCCTGACACTGTACCTAACAAAGGCTCTGATGCTAGTCCTAAGTCAGGCTGAGACACTGTCTCTAAGGCCCTGCTGCAGTCAATATCTAAAGTCCTGACATTATCCCGAGCTAATATCCTGACCCATGTCTTACCAAGGTCCTGAAACTGTCCCAAAGGAAGCCCTGACGCTGTCCCTAAGTGAGGCCCTGAGGCGGTCCCTAACAGAGGCCCTGAGAATGTCTTTAACGAAGACCCTAATGCTGATCCTACAGAGGCCCTTATACGGCTCCTAAGTCATGCCCTGACACTGCCCCTAACTCAGGCCCTAAAGATAGGCCTCACTTAGGGCCTGCTGCCGTAACTTAGTTAGGCTCTGACGCTGTCCGTACGTGAAGCCCTGGCACTGGTCCTGATGAAGGCCCTGACGCTGGTCCTAACTAAGGCCCTGATGCTCTCAATAACTAAGGTCTTCACCCTATCCCTAGCTCACATCCTGACACTACCACTGGCCTGGAACCTGACTCTGTCCCGAGCTAACATCCTGCCCCTTATCCTCACCGAAGCCGTAATGCTCTCCCTAACTAAGGCCCAGACTAGTC
Organism: Balaenoptera borealis; assembly: GCF_965194805.1. NCBI lineage: Eukaryota > Metazoa > Chordata > Mammalia > Artiodactyla > Balaenopteridae > Balaenoptera > Balaenoptera borealis. The sequence continues at coordinate 608,830 of NW_028123860.1, forward strand.
CTAATTAAGGCCCTGACACTGTCCTTAACTAAGGCCCGGAATCTATCTCTAATATAGGCCTTGCTGCCGGTAATAACTAAAATCCGGACACTATCCTGAGCTAATATCCTGACCCATTTCTAACCAAGGTCCTGACACCGTCCCTAAGAAAGCCCTGTCGCTGTTCCTAAGTGAAGACCTGAGGCTGTCCGTAACTCAGTCCCTGAAGCTATGCCTAACTGAGGCCTTGACGCTGTGACTAACTCAGGCCCTGATCATGTCTGTAACTAAGACACTAATGCTGATGCAACAAAGGCCCTGATGCTGCTCCTACATCATGCCCTGACAGTGTCCCCAGCTATGGGCCTGACGCTAGGCCTCACTCAGGCCCTGTTGCTCTCCCAGAGTCAGGCACTGACGCTGTCCCTACCTCAAGCCCTGACACGGGTCCTAAATAAGGCCCTGATACTGTAACTAAGCTCTTGACACTATCCCTAGGTCATTTCCTGACATGATCCCTAAACTTTACCCTAACCCTGTCCCTAGCAAATGTCCTGCCTCTTATGCTAACTAAAGCCCTTAGGCTGTGACTACCTCAGGCCCTGAATTTAGTCCCAAGGCCGTGATACTGTCCCTAACTAAGGCCCTAACACTATTCCTAACTCAGGCCCTGACACTGTACCTAACAGAGGCCCAGATGCTAGTACTAACTAAGGCCTTGACACTGTCCCTAACTAAGGCCCTGCTGCCATCAATATCTAATGTCCTGACACTATCCTGAGGTAATTTCCGGACCCATCTCTTACCAAGCTCCTGAAACTGTCCCTAAGTAAGCCCTGACGCTGTCCCTAAGGGAGGCCCTAAGGCTGTCCCTAACAGAGGCCCTGAGAATGTCTTTAACAAAGCCCCTGAGGCTGATCCTACCAAGGCCCTTATGCTGCTCCTAAGTCATGCCCTGATACTATCCCTAGCTAAGGCTCTGACACTAGGCCTCACTCAAGCCCTGTCGCTCTCCCTAAGTCAGGCTCTGACGCTATCCCTACCTGAAGCCCTGACACTGGTCCTAAATTAGGCCCTGATGCCCTAAGTAACTAAGGTCTTGACACTATCCCTAGGTCATGCCCTGACACAATCCCTAGACCTTAACCTAACCTTGTCTTTAACTAATGTTGAGCTTCTTATGCTAAATAAATCCCTGATGCTGTTCCTAACTAAGGTCCTAAAATTAGTCCCGAGGCCATGACCCTGGCCCTAACTGAGGCCTGGAGGCTCGTCCTAACTCAGGCCCTGACACTGTACCTAACAAAGGCTCTGATGCTAGTCCTAAGTCAGGCTGAGACACTGTCTCTAAGGCCCTGCTGCAGTCAATATCTAAAGTCCTGACATTATCCCGAGCTAATATCCTGACCCATGTCTTACCAAGGTCCTGAAACTGTCCCAAAGGAAGCCCTGACGCTGTCCCTAAGTGAGGCCCTGAGGCGGTCCCTAACAGAGGCCCTGAGAATGTCTTTAACGAAGACCCTAATGCTGATCCTACAGAGGCCCTTATACGGCTCCTAAGTCATGCCCTGACACTGCCCCTAACTCAGGCCCTAAAGATAGGCCTCACTTAGGCCCCGTTGCCGTACCTTAGTTAGGCTCTGACGCTGTCCGTACGTGAAGCCCTGACACTGGTTCTGATGAAGGCCCTGACGCTGGTCCTAACTAAGGCCCTGATGCTCTCAATAACTAAGGTCTTCACCCTATCCCTAGCTCACATCCTGACACTACCACTGGCCTGGAACCTGACTCTGTCCCGAGCTAACGTCCTGCCCCTTATCCTCACCGAAGCCGTAATGCTCTCCCTAACTAAGGCCCAGACTAGTCCTAATTAAGGCCCTGACACTGTCCCTAACTAAGGCCCGGAATCTATCTCTAATAAAGGCCCTGCTGCCGCCAATAACTAAAATCCGGACACTATCCTGAGCTAATATCCTGACCCATTTCTAACCAAGGTCCTGACACCGTCCCTAAGAAAGCCCTGTCGCTGTTCCTAAGTGAAGACCTGAGGCTGTCCGTAACTCAGTCCCTGAAGCTATGCCTAACTGAGGCCTTGACGCTGTGACTAACTCAGGCCCTGATCATGTCTGTAACTAAGACACTAATGCTGATGCAACAAAGGCCCTGATGCTGCTCCTACATCATGCCCTGACAGTGTCCCCAGCTATGGGCCTGACGCTAGGCCTCACTCAGGCCCTGTTGCTCTCCCAGAGTCAGGCACTGATGCTGTCCCTACCTGAAGCCCTGACACGGGTCCTAAATAAGGCCCTGATACTGTAACTAAGCTCTTGACACTATCCCTAGGTCATTTCCTGACACGATCCCTAAACTTTACCCTAACCCTGTCCCTAGCAAATGTCCTGCCTCTTATGCTAACTAAAGCCCTTATGCTGTGACTACCTCAGGCCCTGAATTTAGTCCCAAGGCTGTGATACTGTCCCTAACTAAGGCCCTAACACTATTCCTAACTCAGGCCCTGACACTGTACCTAACAGAGGCCCAGATGCTAGTACTAAGGCCTTGACACTGTCCCTAACTAAGGCCCTGCTGCCGTCAATATCTAATGTCCTGACACTATCCTGAGGTAATTTCCGGACCCATCTCTTACCAAGCTCCTGAAACTGTCCCTAAGTAAGCCCTGACGCTGTCCCTAAGGGAGGCCCTAAGGCTGTCCCTAACAGAGGCCCTGAGAATGTCTTTAACAAAGCCCCTGAGGCTGATCCTACCAAGGCCCTTATGCTGCTCCTAAGTCATGCCCTGATACTATCCCTAGCTAAGGCTCTGACACTAGGCCTCACTCAAGCCCTGTCGCTCTCCCTAAGTCAGGCTTTGACACGATCCCTACCTGAAGCCCTGACACTGGTCCTAAATTAGACCCTGATGCACTAAGTAACTAAGGTCTTGACACTATCCCTAGGTCATGCCCTGACACAATCCCTAGACCTTAACCTAACCTTGTCTTTAACTAATGTTGAGCTTCTTATGCTAAATAAATCCCTGATGCTGTTCCTAACTAAGTCCCTAAAATTAGTCCCGAGGCCGTGACCCTGGCCCTAACTGAGGCCTGGAGGCTCGTCCTAACTCAGGCCCTGACACTGTCCCTAACTAAGGCCCTGACACTACACCTAACTCAGTCCCTGACACTGTACCTAACAAAGGCTCTGATGCTAGTCCTAAGTCAGGCTGAGACACTGTCTCTAAGGCCCTGCTGCAGTCAATATCTAAAGTCCTGACATTATCCCGAGCTAATATCCTGACCCATGTCTTACCAAGGTCCTGAAACTGTCCCAAAGGAAGCCCTGACGCTGTCCCTAAGTGAGGCCCTGAGGCGGTCCCTAACAGAGGCCCTGAGAATGTCTTTAACGAAGACCCTACTGCTGATCCTACAGAGGCCCTTATACGGCTCCTAAGTCATGCCCTGACACTGCCCCTAACTCAGGCCCTAAAGATAGGCCTCACTTAGGCCCCGTTGCCGTACCTTAGTTAGGCTCTGACGCTGTCCATACGTGAAGCCCTGACACTGGTCCTGATGAAGGCCCTGACGCTGGTCCTTAGTAGGGCCCTGATGCTCTCAATAACTAAGATCTTCACCCTATCCCTAGCTCACATCCTGACACTACCACTGGCCTGGAACCTGACTCTGTCCCGAGCTAACGTCCTGCCCCTTATCTTCACCGAAGCCGTAATGCTCTCCCTAACTAAGGCCCAGACTAGTCCTAATTAAGGCCCTGACACTGTCCCTAACTAAGGCCCGGAATCTATCTCTAATAAAGGCCCTGCTGCCGGCAATAACTAAAATCCGGACACTATCCTGAGCTAATATCCTGACCCATTTCTAACCAAGGTCCTGACACCGTCCCTAAGGAAGCCCTGTCGCTGTTCCTAAGTGAAGACCTGAGGCTGTCCGTAACTCAGTCCCTGAAGCTATGCCTAACTGAGGCCTTGACGCTGTGACTAACTCAGGCCCTGATCATGTCTGTAACTAAGACACTAATGCTGATGCAACAAAGGCCCTGATGCTGCTCCTACATCATGCCCTGACAGTGTCCCCAGCTATGGGCCTGACGCTAGGCCTCACTCAGGCCCTGTTGCTCTCCCAGAGTCAGGCACTGACGCTGTCCCTACCTCAAGCCCTGACACGGGTCCTAAATAAGGCCCTGATACTGTAACTAAGCTCTTGACACTATCCCTAGGTCATTTCCTGACACGATCCCTAAACTTTACCCTAACCCTGTCCCTAGCAAATGTCCTGCCTCTTATGCTAACTAAAGCCCTTAGGCTGTGACTACCTCAGGCCCTGAATTTAGTCCCAAGGCCGTGATACTGTCCCTAACTAAGGCCCTAACACTATTCCTAACTCAGGCCCTGACACTGTACTTAACAGAGGCCCAGATGCTAGTACTAACTAAGGCCTTGACACTGTCCCTAACTAGGGCCCTGCTGCCGTCAATATCTAATGTCCTGACACTATCCTGAGGTAATTTCCGGACCCATCTCTTACCAAGCTCCTGAAACTGTCCCTAAATAAGACCTGACGCTGTCCCTAAGGGAGGCCCTAAGGCTGCCCCTAACAGAGGCCCTGATAATGTCTTTAACAAAGCCCCTGAGGCTGATCCGACCAAGGCCCTTATGCTGCTCCTAAGTCATGCCCTGATACTATCCCTAGCTAAGGCTCTGACACTAGGCCTCACTCAAGCCCTGTCGCTCTCCCTAAGTCAGGCTCTGACGCTATCCCAACCTGAAGCCCTGACACTGGTCCTAAATTAGGCCCTGATGCCCTAAGTAACTAAGGTCTTGACACTATCCCTAGGTCATGCCCTGACACAATCCCTAGACCTTAACCTAACCTTGTCTGTAACTAATGTTGAGCTTCTTATGCTAAATAAATACCTGATGCTGTTCCTAACTAAGGCCCTAAAATTAGTCCCGAGGCCGTGACCCTGGCCCTAACTGAGGCCTGGAGGCTCGTCCTAACTCAGGCCCTGACACTGTCCCTAACTAAGGCCCTGACACTACACCTAACTCAGTCCCTGACACTGTACCTAACAAAGGCTCTGATGCTAGTCCTAAGTCAGGCTGAGACACTGTCTCTAAGGCCCTGCTGCAGTCAATATCTAAAGTCCTGACATTATCCCGAGCTAATATCCTGACCCATGTCTTACCAAGGTCCTGAAACTGTCCCAAAGGAAGCCCTGACGCTGTCCCTAAGCGAGGCCCTAAGGCTGTCCCTAACAGAGGCCCTGATAATGTCTTTAACAAAGCCCCTGAGGCTGATCCTACAGAGGCCCTTATACGGCTCCTCAGTCATGCCCTGATACTGTCCCTAACTCAGGCCCTAAAGATAGGCCTCACTTAGGGCCTGCTGCCGTACCTTAGTTAGGCTCTGACGCTGTCCGTACGTGAAGCCCTGACACTGGTCCTGATGAAGGTCCTGACACTGGTCCTAACTAAGGCCCTGATTCTCTCAATAACTTAGGCCCTCACCCTATCCCTAGCTCACATCCTGACACTACCACTGGCCTGGAACCTGACTCTGTCCCGAGCTAACGTCCTGCCCCTTATCCTCACCGAAGCCGTAATGCTCTCCCTAACTAAGGCCCAGACTAGTCCTAATTAAGGCCCTGACACTGTCCCTAACTAAGGCCCGGAATCTATCTCTAATATAGGCCCTGCTGCCGGCAATAACTAAAATCCGGACACTATCCTGAGCTAATATCCTGACCCATTTCTAACCAAGGTCCTGACACCGTCCCTAAGAAAGCCCTGTCGCTGTTCCTAAGTGAAGACCTGAGGCTGTCCGTAACTCAGGCCCTGAAGCTATGCCTAACTGAGGCCTTGACGCTGTGACTAACTCAGGCCCTGATCACGTCTGTAACAAAGACACTAATGCTGATGCAACAAAGGCCCTGATGCTGCTCCTACATCATGCCCTGACAGTGTCCCCAGCTATGGGCCTGACACTAGGCCTCACTCAGGCCCTGTTGCTCTCCCAGAGTCAGGCACTGACGCTGTCCCTACCTGAAGCCCTGACACGGGTCCTAAATAAGGCCCTGATACTGTAACTAAGCTCTTGACACTATCCCTAGGTCATTTCCTGACACGATCCCTAAACTTTACCCTAACCCTGTCCCTAGCAAATGTCCTGCCTCTTATGCTAACTAAAGCCCTTAGGCTGTGACTACCTCAGGCCCTGAATTTAGTCCCAAGGCCGTGATACTGTCCCTAACTAAGGCCCTAACACTATTCCTAACTCAGGCCCTGACACTGTACCTAACAGAGGCCCAGATGCTAGTACTAACTAAGGTCTTGACACTGTCCCTAACTAGGGCCCTGCTGCCGTCAATATCTAATGTCCTGACACTTTCCTGAGGTAATTTCCGGACCCATCTCTTACCAAGCTCCTGAAACTGTCCCTAAGTAAGCCCTGACGCTGTCCCTAAGGGAGGCCCTAAGGCTGTCCCTAACAGAGGCCCTGAGAATGTCTTTAACAAAGCCCCTGAGGCTGATCCTACCAAGGCCCTTGTGCTGCTCCTAAGTCATGCCCTGATACTATCCCTAGCTAAGGCTCTGACACTAGGCCTCACTGAAGCCCTGTCGCTCTCCCTAAGTCAGGCTCTGACGCTATCCCTACCTGAAGCCCTGACACTGGTCCTAAATTAGGCCCTGATGCCCTAAGTAACTAAGGTCTTGACCCTATCCCTAGGTCATGTCCGGACACGATCACTAGACCTTAACCTAACCTTGTCTTTAACTAATGTTGAGCTTCTTATGCTAAATAAATCCCTGATGCTGTTCCTAACTAAGGGCCTGAAATTAGTCCTGAGGCCGTGACCCTGTCCCTGAGGCCTGGAGGCTCGTCCTAACTCAGGCCCTGACACTGTCCCTAACTAAGGCCCTGACACTACACCTAACTCAGTCCCTGACACTGTACCTAACAAAGACTCTGATGCTAGTCCTAAGTCAGCCTGAGACACTGTCTCTAAGGCCCTGCTGCCGTCAATATCTAAAGTTCTGACATTATCCTGAGCTAATATCCTGGCCCATGTCTTACCAAGGTCCTGAAACTGTCCCAAAGTAAGCCCTGACACCGTCCCTACGTGAGGCCCTGAGGCGGTCCCTAACAGAGGCCCTGAGAATGTCTTTAACGAAAACCCTAATGCTGATCCTACAGAGGCCCTTATTCTGCTCCTAAGTCATGCCCTGACACTGTCCCTAACTCAGGGCCTAAAGAGAGGCCTCACTTAGGCCCTGTTGCCGTACCTTAGTTAGGCTCTGACGCTGTCCCTACATAAAACCTTGACACTGGTCCTGATGAAGGCCCTGATGCTGGTCCTAACTAAGGTCCTGATGCTCTCAGTAACTAAGGCCTTCACGCTATCCCTCACTCATTTCCTTACACTTTCCCTGGCCTTGAACCTGACTGTGTCTGGAGCTAATGTCCTGCTTCTTATCCTAACTGAAACCCTAATGCTCTCGATAACTAAGGCTCTGACTAGTCCTAACTAAGGCCCTGGCACTGTCTCTAACTAAGGCCCGGAATCTATCTCTAATATAGGTCCTGCTGCCGGCAACAACTAAAACCCTGACACTATCCTGAGCTAATATCCTGACCCATCTCTAACCAAGGTCCTGACACCGTCCCTAAGAAAGCCCTGTGGCTCTCCCTAAGTGAAGACCTGAGGCTGTGCCTAACTCAGGCCCTGAAGCTATGCCTAACTGAGGCCTTGACGCTGTGACTAACTCAGGCCCTGATCATGTCTTTAACTAAGACCCTAATGCTGATGCAACAAAGACCCTGATGCTGCTCCTACATCATGCCCTGACAGGGTCCCCAGCTAAGGGCCTGACGCTAGGCCTCACTCAGGCCCTGTCGCTCTCCCAGAGTCAGGCACTGACGCTGTCCCTACCTGAAGCCATGATACTGGTTCTAAGTAAGGCCCTGATACTCTCAGGGACTAAGGTCTTGACACAATCCCTAGGTCATTTCCTAACACGATCCTTAGACTTTACCCTAACGTTGTCCCTAGCAAATGTCCTGCCCCTTATGCTAACTGAAGCCCTTATGCTGTGCCTAACTCAGGCCCTGATTTTAGTCCCAAGGCCGTGACACTGTCCCTAACTAAGGCCTAGATGCTCGTCCTAAATCCGCCCCAAAACTGTCCCTAACTAATGCCCTAACTGAGGCCCTGCTGCCGTCAATATCTAAAGTCCTGACATTATCCTGAGCTAATATCCTCACCCATGTCTTACTAAGGTCCTGAAACCGTCCCAAAGTAAGCCCTGATGCTGTCCCTATGTGAGGCGCTGATGCTGTCTCTACCTCGGAATTTGACATTCTAGTGTCCTGACTCTCCCTAACTGACATCCTGACGTCAGGATGATGTCAGGATAAGTGAAGCTCCGACACTCTTCTTAACTCAGGACTTGCCGCTGTCCCTACCTAAAACCCTGACACTCTCTGTAACTAATGACCTGACTTTTTCCCTAACGAACACCCCAGTTTTGGCCCTGACTAACGCCCTGACACTGGTTCTAATTATGGCCATGATGCTGGCTCGAAGGCCCTGAAGATATCCCTAAGTAACAGCCTGAACTCTGTCTAACTAAAGCTCTCACGTTATCTCTAACTGAAGCACTGACACTGTCCCTAACTTAGGCTCTGACACTGTCCCTTATAGTCTAAGCTGTCATTAAATAATGCCCTGATCCTGTCCATAACTAAGGCCCTGAATATGTCCCTAAGTACATTTCTGATGATGTCCCTAACAGCCTGAACTCTCTTCAAGTTATCTCTGAGGCTCTGACACTGGCCCTTCCTAAGGCCTCACCCCGGGGTTGTCCCAGGCTGCTGGGCAGTTTTCTCTTGTCCGCATCTCTAGCCAGCTGCCTGCCATTGGCCACTCTAAGATTCTGTGATGCAGTGGTCCCACGTGGGATGTGCCTGTGTAGGCTCACCTGCGGGAGGAGAGTCATGGCCACTCCGCCCTCCAGGGGACTGCGGCTCAGGGTAGGAATCTCTCAGCCAGTGTCTGGACACAGGGTTCTGTGTCCTTGTTTGTTGTAAATCCCGTGGAGTTACCTCTAACATTTTGTAAATGGATCTCCCCCTCAGCATATTTGTGATTTAAATTATTTACCACATTAAAATTCAGGAATGACATTATTAGAATGAGCAGGAAGATATCGGATGCTCCCCCCCCAAATGATCTATTACTTGGAGGATTTAAAATTCTAATGAGAAAACACTCACTCTCCTCACCCTCTTGGGCGTCAGCACAGGCGGGAATCAGCTGCATTCTTTATTTATCCCTCTGATTTTCCAGAACCTTTCCTTCAAGGAGAAGTCTCTGGGCTCTGCGGGAACTGTGAGTGGTGACCATCAGGTAAATCTGAGACTGAAAAGCAAGGGGAAAAGAGAGAGGGGAGGAGATGAGGATCGGTGATGGGGAGAAGCAGGATGCTGAGAGTCTGGGTTAGTCTCCAATGAAGCTAAGGACCACCAGGATCTGGCCCCACCGGCCTTGTCACCTGGTGTGGGGACTGGGGACAGCCAAACCACCATGGCCACTCTCAGAGAAATAAAGAAGGTGGGAGGGCACCCTTGAGAGCCAGGTTGAAAATGGTCATGCTGTGAAATAATAAGATGCCCTTTTCAGAAAAGTGAAGACGGTTCTCTTGGTTCTTAAAGACTTGAAAATACTCTGTGTCCTTCTGGAGGCATGCTGAAGCCGTCAGCCTTTGAGGGCAGTAATGGGAGTGCATCTGGGCTCAAGACCATCCAGCGCTCACTCCTTGAGGGTGCAGAAGATGACCAGTGTCCACCCCTCGGGTGCTGTGGGGCCTGAGAGCCCCTGATCACCGAGGACGGGAGGGGCCACACAGACACTCCACTGGACCACTGGGGGCTTGGCTGGTGGGCTACAGTCCTTTATCAGATACATGGTTTGCAAACATTTTGTGCCATTTTGGATGGTGGATTATCTTATTCCTTGCTCCTTTTATACACAACTGTTTTTCATTTTGAGGAAGTCCAATTCATCTATTTTGTCTTTTGTTGCTTGTGCTTTTGGTAGCAGATCTAAGAAATCATGACTAAATCCAAGGTCATGAAGATTTACTCTCATGTTTTCTTCTACGAGTTTTGTAATTTTGGTTCTTGCATCTAGGCCTTTGGTCCATTTTGCGTTGATTTTTGTGTACAGGGTGAGGGGAGGTAAGGGTCCAAGTTTATTCTTCTGCATGTGGGTATCCAGTCGTTCCAGAACCTGTGCTAACTGTTTGGGAGAAAATACGTGCAAATGATGCAACCAACAAGGGCCTCATTCTAAAATATACAAACAGCTCATACAACACAAAAAAGAAAAAAAATCAAAAAACAGGCAGAAGGTCTAAATAGACATTTCTGCAAAGACATACAGATGGCCAATAGGCACATGAAAAGATGCTCCACGTCGCTAATTATTAGAGAATGCAAATCAAAACTACAGTGAGTTATCACCTCATAGTGGTCAGAATGGCCATCATTAAAGTGTCTAGAAATAAATGCTCGAGGGGGTGTGGAGAAAAGGGAACCCTCCTACACTACTGGTGGGAATGTGAATTGATGCAGCCACTATGGAGAACAGTATGGAGGTTCCTCAAACACTAAAACTAGAATTACCGTATGAACCAGCAATCCCACTCCTGGGCACACATCCAGACAAAAGTATAATTTGAAAAGATACACACACCCCAGCATTCACAGCAGCACTATTCACAACAGCCAAGACATGGAAGCAACCTGAGTGTCCCTCAGCAGATGAACGGATATAGAAGATGTGGTACATATATACACTGGAATATTACTCAGCCATAAAACAGAATGAAATAATGCCATCTGCAGCTACATGGATGGACCTAGAGATTATCATACAAAGTGAAGTAAGTCAGACAGAGAACGACAAATACCATATGATATCACTTATATGTGGATTATAAAATGAGACCCAAATGAACCTATCTACAGAACAAAAACAGACTCTCAAATATAGAAAACAGACTTGTGGTTGTCAAGGGGAAGACAGGGGAGAGGGATGGATTGGGAGTTTGGGATTAGTAGATGCAAATTATTATATATAGGATGGATAAACAAGGTCTTACTGTACAGCACAGGGAACTGTATTCAATACCCTGTAATAAACCATAATGGAAAAGAATATGAAAAATATGTATATATGTATGTATGTATATAGGAATCACTTTGCTGTACAGTAGAAATTAACACCACATTTTAGGTCAACTATACTTCAGTATCGATTAGTTTGGAGGCACTTTTATAAATCAGGCCTTATTTCTCTTGTCCTTTCATCCTGGGACAAATGTATAACAGAAACTAACCTGGGTTACTCCAGGATGAACTCATATCACACAGAACTTTAACTGTTTAACAAACCATGAATATCAGTTACACCATGGGATGTCCTGATCCAATATGATGTTTGTATACCTTGTATCAAGCCTGCAGAATCCACAAAATTTGGAAATTCAAACTGAAATGAAGCCACCTATCCCATGACTTCTCCACAACTAGTTATACAACATCAATTGGAAACCATATACAATCAAATGAATGCAGACAGAAACAACTATAGCCTTCCTTTTTTTTCCTTTTGGATAAAGACGGTGTTTAAGGTGATGTCTTGGGCCGTTTCAGGGTGTTACTCATTTTCCTGGGAATCTGCCATGCACACAGGAGGTACACATGTTAGTTAACTTGTTTGTGCAACTCTATGAAGGTAGTTAATACCACAAAACTGTATACGTAAAGTGAATTAAATGCTAAAGTCACGTTTTGTATTTCTAAGGACAAAGAAAACAAAAGTGTAGCGCTTATATTTGTTACAAAAATGAACATTAAAAACATTCTTAGTGAAAAAAGCCATACAGAAAAGGCCACCTAGATCCCATACTCATCTTGTCTGCTTCAAATCCATCAAGGTTGTCCAAATGAGGGGGAAACTCAGTAATGGTTCCAGAAAAAGAAAACTGGATCAGGATGGAAAAAGACATTTTCATACAGTTGGGACAGCAGGTGAAAGTTGAAGTGGGGCTGAGGATTAAATTATAATGTGGACATCAGGATTTCCTCATTAAGCGGTTATGTGCTGGTTCCTTGGGCAAAACACACTGAGCATTTTGTGTGACGTGGCAAATGTGAGTACTTTTTGCCATTATTGCAACTTTTCTGTACATTTTAAATTACTAGAAAGTAAATTACTTTTCTAGACAACCATGTCAGTATCATGCCAGAAAATCAGATAAGACAGACATCAAATTTTGTTATAGAGGCCAAGACTCACCCAGACCAAGTTCAACCAAAGTTGTGATACTTATTTCCCTTGTAGGAGTCCGCATGGTATTAAGAGGCACCGTGGGAAGAGTATATTAGTAGCTACCATGTCTTGGGTCCTGTGGATTACCTGGGGTGCAGTAGACATTGAGATTTTAGTATTTCAATTTTTCACATTACTTCAAAAAATATGTTAAAAAATAAATTCAGTAAGGTTGCAAAATATGGAATCAATATACACAAATCAGTTTTGTTTCTATACACTAATAATGAACCACCAGCAAGAAAAATTAAGAAAACAATCCCATTTACAATTCCATCAAAGAGAACAAACTATTTAGCAATAAATTTAACCAAGGACATGAAAGATCTATACTCAGAAAACTATAAAGCATTGATAAAGAAACTGAACACACAATAGAAAACAATATTCCATGCTCATGCATCAGAAAAATTACTACTATTAAAATGTTTATTCTACCCAAAGCCATCAACAAACAGTGCCAGGAAAACTAGACACCAGACTCCAAAGAACGACACTGGTCACCATCTACACGGCACATAAAACTAACTAAAGTGCACAGTATTCCACATTAAACCCTTTCTCTCCTGAGGCCCCTGAAGATGCGCCCCACCCACCCAGCAGTCAGCTGCACAGGAAGATTCTCCACACTTGCTCATTTTTTCCTCTTGTGGAGTCTCCTCACCAGTGGCTCCTGAGAAAACCCAGCTGCTGTCAGTGTGGACAATGCCTCATGGTCCAGAAACCTAAGCCCTGACAGGAGACAAAGCTCCTGTCTGCTTGTCACGGAGCAAAGTCTGTGGGCAGGGTGCACCTGTGCCCCCAGGGTCAGACAGGTGGGTTCGGGGCCCCCTGTGGGACGTCAGAGAAGTGCTGGGAGCGCCACACTCACAAACCCAGAGGCCTCATCCGGAAGGCAGTTCTGCTGTATATACTAAGTTTGGAAATCCAAACTGAAATGGAGCCAAGTATCTCACTGTGTCTTCTCAAAAGATGGTTAAGGAGCAATTAATTACAAACCATATATAATGAAATGAATGTAGACACAAACTTTACAACTTAAACCAAAATTCACTCAAAATTGCCCATAGACAAATTTAAATTACCAAACTATAAAAGTCCTAGAAAAAAAAGAGATAATCTACATGACTTTGGGTCTGGTGACCTTATTCAGAAAACCGGAAGACAAACCACAAACTGCAAGAAACTATTTCCAAAACACATATCTGATAAAGGATTTGTACTCAAATTACGCCAACAACGCCATTAAAATTTGGTAAAGATTGAAACACACACCTGGCCCAAGAAGATAAACAGGCAGTAAATAAGCATACAAGAATATACTGAAGATGCTGGTGGAATGCACGTACAACCAACTTTGGAAGACAGTTTGGCAGTATTTTCCAAATCTAAAAAGTCTCACCTTAGGATCCAAGAAGTGTACCTCTTGTATTTAGACAACTGCTTTGAAAAACTGTGTTCAAACCAAAACTAGCATCAAGTAATGCACAGCAGCTCTATTCATAATGGCTAAAAAGATATCAGGATGTCCTTCTGTAGATGAATTCATAAGCAAATTAGGGCACATACATGTCAAGGGGAGAAGAATACACCACCCCAAAATATGCCCATTTGACAAAAGGATTATTTTGGACTGATTAATTTAAGAAACAGCAGACCCAGGAGAATCTTTCAAAACCAAGTAGAAAATGCCCTTTTAGGAGGTAAATTTACATTTATTAAGGATAATAATTTGTAAGGGTATGTCCCTCTCTGGACCAGGAATTGAATGATGGCTAAATATCAAGAAAAGCTTGTTGGGACTTCCCTGCTGGTCCAGTGGTTAAGACTCTATGCTCCCAATGCAGGGGACCAGGGTTCAATCCCTGGTCAGGGAACTAGATCCTGCATGCTGCAATTAAGAGCCCGCATGCCGCAAGTGAAGATTCCGCAGGCCGCAACTGAGACCCGGCACAGCCAAATAAATAAATGTTTTAAAAAAAAAAAAAGCTTGTCAATGAAATAGGCCTGGATGTAAATCTGTGTAACAACCATACCCTTGTTTACTGGGCTTTGACTAATAACATCCCTTAAATGGCTTCCTCCATTCCCTAACATCTTTCTTTTGTTCTCAGCAGAAGATAGCATTTAAGGTAATGGCTTGGGCCATTTCAAGGAGTGACTCAGTTTTCCTGGGTATCTTTTAAGTATACAGGAGGTACTCATGGTATATATTAAACTTCTGATTGTTTTCTCCAGTTCGTCTCTTTTTCATTACAAGGGAGATCTCAATAAAGAACATAGAAGTGTAGAGGGAAAACTATTTTTCCTCTCATATACATGCAATGCAATAGTATTAAGAGATAATAAAGGAATGGACCATCAACCCGTGCAAAAAAAAAAAAAAGGATGCATCTAACACTTACATTGCTAAGTGAAAGAATCCAGTCTGAAGTGCTACACACTGTATGACCTCATTTATATGACATTCTAGAAAAGGCAAAACTGACAATGGTAAACAGTTTATGGAATATGTGGTTGAAATAGTCCATATGATACTTTAGTGGTGAATACCTGTCACTATGCATTTGTCTACACCCACAGATTTTTACAACCCAACAAGTAATTTACAATCTATTCAAACTTAGCTACTTAGGATATGGGAGTGTCAAAGACTGGAATACAGAAAGTAACAAAGAATCTAACTGATTCAGAAATGTATGAAAAAACTCACTGTTGGTAGTGGGACAAATGGGCTGACCTAAGTTAACTTTGGAAATGTACAGAATCTGTAGGCCAAAGACAAAATGTGCCATACATACACAGTGGACTCTATGATCTTTCCATGAGGGGTAGTAGCTAACAGTACCGAAACTACTATATCAGTAATCGAATGGAACAAGCACTGAATTTAATAAATGACAAATGGTGGAAGCCAGGTTTCTTACCACTGCAGTGGGATGTTACAGTCAAACAAAGGGAGAAGGTTACAATATCCATGTCATAACAGATCCGCTTAGAGATATCAGTATAAACTCTCTTTAGCCTACACATAGTTCCACATGGAAATCTTTATAATTATGGGTATATGCATAGGCTGGGATACATGCACATATTTCCATGTACTGTCAGCTGAGCATATTTAGCTCCCATGTGTAAGTTTTTAATACCATTCTCTAATAAAAGGAGCAAGGGCTCTTTGAAGAAAGGGCTGATGCTAGGACTGAGACAGTAAATATAGGAAGCAGGATAATCTTAAAATATCAGAAAGTAAAGAAGTACCAAAAAATTTTAAAACCCACAAAAGAAAAATTATGTAAAATGAAAACAGGAACAAATGGAAAAAGTGCTCAACAGCCAAAGCAAGAATTAAGTAAGCAGTCTAATAATGTAGTGCTGGATTATAACCAAAAGTTTACAGTAATTATTCACGTGTCCAAACTGGTAAAAATAAATTACATAGTTTTTGATGAATGGTGTTAAATAGAAATCTCCTATGCAGAAAGCTTCTAAGCAATGTATATAGCCACTCAGTTGTCCATCAAGGATGTGAAGCTAACCCCTCTCTCCTCAAGTGTGGGTTCTGCATTATGACTTCCTCCTAAATAAGGCACACAGGATGGACATGGGGAAAAAATTAACCTCACTGTGGGAAAACTTGACACACACTACTTCAGCTAGGTGACCAAAGTTAAGAATATAAGTGAGAAGTTTCCTTAAGAGCCTGTCCTCTTGATATATAGTGAAGAGGAAGCACTACACCTCTGTGGTCTGCTTTTTCAAAGCCAAGTCTAACCACGACAAAACCACCAAGCAAATCCCAGTGCCCGGCAGTCTATAAAATATCTGACCAGTCCTCCTCCACACTGGCAAGGTCATGGAAACAAGGAGAGTCTGAGCAACTGTCAAAGCCCAGAAGAGACTAAACAGACATGATGGCCCCATGTCCTTTGAGATCCTGGAACAAGGAAAGGTATAACAAAGGGAATGTGAATAGGGACTTCACTTAATAATAAAGTATCAATATTTGTTCATTATTTGTCATGATTCTGTAGAAAATTTGACAGGAAAGATTAAAAGTCAAATAAGAGAAACCTACTGTAACAAACTGGAAATCTAGAGGAAAAGGGGGATTTCTTTGTAAAAAACACATTACCAAAATGAACCCTAAATTAAGGAAAATACAAAAAGACCAATTAATCACTGAGGAACCTCTTCCCCATACTGGTTATCCTATCACTGTTCCAGGGTTTCCCTCTCCCGGGACAGGGAAGGAACAGGGACAGAGCTGTTTGGCAGCTCCCCTAGTATCTGACCCCACCCAGTGTCTTCATCTCCCCCAGCCACGCCTACCCAGTGAGGACACCTGAGGAAGGATCAGGGATTATTGATTCAGATGTATCAACCAGGACTTTTTCTTTTCCCAGCGACTGGACACACTTACTGAAGTAAAATAAATTAGTATTTATTGTAAGGGTAGAAATAAATTAATACTTGCAAGTGGCAAGTTGAAGAATGGGTTTGGACCTGGCAGGTCCAGTGGCTCACACTGTCTCAGTGTGACCTTGCTTCTCTCCAAAACTTTGTCCTGCTCAGTGCCTTTGGGGGACCCCATTCACAGGCACAGGCTCTCTCACTGCCCTTGGACCAACAGCAATTCTAGGCTGACAACCACTCACCATCCATTATCTGAGAAAGAGTTTCTCCTTTTCTTGGATTCCAAGAAAGTCATGGTTTTAAGTGCCTTTGATCTGGCTTGGGTTGCATTCTCATCCTTGGCCCATCACCAGAAGATGGAAAGTGGGACTGGCTAGATGTGGGCTGTAAACCCATCTTCGAGCTGGGTGCAACATGGGCTCATCCTTCTGCAACCGTTTGGACTGGAAGCAGGTGAGATGTAATTCCCAAAGGAAAACTGAGGCACTTGGGCCTCAGAACAGATGCTGGCTGGCAGAAAGCAACAGATTCTAAGTCAATGACTGATCACTGCACAGCACAGAATCTGACACAAAAGGAAGAAAGGGGTTCACTCAGGGTCAGGGGCTGCAGCTACACATCCAGTGCTCTTACTGTCCTCCCAAGACTGCAAGAAGTTCTTTCACTTACTGAAAAGTCAGGATCGTTGGTGGTGGTCAAGTCAAGTCTCTTTCCTTGGGCATCAGGTCCTCACATCTCAGAGGCGGGCCCAGAAAAGCCCATGTGCCCTCAGAAGACACACGGACCTCATTCCTGCCCCTGAGAGGTGGGAGCCCTTGAGTTATGCCATCTCCCTGGCCATATTAATTGCCCATCCCTGAAAAACAATACTGCTCCTTTTCCAGTTTCTTCTCTCCTTTACTAAGAGGAAGAAACCAAATGCTAGGGTGGTAAGGAAACTCTTGTGCAATGATGTAATGGGAGGCTCCAGAATTATTCCAAGCCATGGCACCCATAATTGGCAGGCTTTCCAGAGGCCACATGGATGCATATGGCTCTCCAAGACAATGCAGTGTCACTGTGAACCTTCCATTGGGAGGTCCAGTTGCCTCCATATCTTTGATTCTTAATGACTATGAATGTCAAAAGTTTCTAACGGGGGCTTCCCTGGTGGC
The DNA here is from genome assembly GCF_965194805.1 of Balaenoptera borealis. Lineage (NCBI taxonomy): Eukaryota > Metazoa > Chordata > Mammalia > Artiodactyla > Balaenopteridae > Balaenoptera > Balaenoptera borealis. The sequence goes on from NW_028123860.1 coordinate 626,789, forward strand.
GCAGTGGTTTAGAATCTGCCTGCCAATGCAGGGGACACAGGTTCGAGCCCTGGTTTGGGAAGATCCCACATGCCGCGGAGCAACTGGGCCCGTGAGCCACAACTACTGAGCCTGCGCATCTGGAGCCTGTGCTCCGCAACAAGGGAGGCCACGATAATGAGAGGCCCGTGCACCGCGATGAAGAGTGGCCCCCACTTGCCACAACTAGAGAAAGCCCTCGCACAGAAACGAAGACCCAACACAGCCATAAATAAATAAATAAATAAATAAAAATTAAATTAAAAAAAAAAGTTTCTAACGACTGACAGGACAAAGGATTGCAGGGCCGTGGTCTGCTGTATGGTTGTTGTGTCAGGGACACACTCCGATGTTTAGAGGATTATTACTTCTCTTGGCAGCCTATGAGGCTGTGAGCGGGAGGCCTTTTTCTCAATCCCATGCATGTTGGTAGTTGAAACTTCTCAAAGGAATGTCTACACTGACCAGGTAGTTCTTGAATTGCCCGGCATCCTGGTCAGCTCCGTAACTGTACGTGAGGGCCTGACGATGCCCAGGCTGGACTGAGCTAGAGGAACACAGATGCCTACCTGGATTGTCAGAGGTCAAGGGCTGTCCTGCCTGAGACGTGATCATCTATTCCTGCCCACTCAGATGGGACAAAGGATGCCTCCAGTGCCAGGAGGGCCCCACCAGCCCTTAAGAAGGCAGCATCTGGGGGCTGGCAGGTCACTGCACCCAATCCTGTATAAACCCACACATGTCCACTGAGTGCCCTGCTGTCTGGGCTGTGCTGGAACCTGGGGCTGCCCAGGCAGAGTAGGGCCGGCATTGCCCTTCCCAGGTGGGAGGGCAGAAGGAAACCATTCATGACTTCTGACACCCTCCCTAATCCTTGACAGAGGTTGAGTTGGATAAGAAACAGTCCGAGACAAGAACAGACATTTCATTCTTCTCTCAGAGCCCAGGACTGGGGGAAGGGAGGCCAGAAAAACAGTTACTGACCTCAGCTCCCTGACTCCTGTTTGACCCTGGGCAAGTCCTATCCCTTCTGGAGGCTTCAGAGAGAAGGAGAGGGGAAGGCAATGAGGGTCAACTGTGCTTAAACCTAACTCTAACCTTTACCCTAAGAACCCTAACCTCTAATCTTAACCCCCTTACAACCCTAGCCCCAGACCCTCGCCCCTGACCCTTTAACCACAACCCTCTACCATAACTCTCCAACCATGACTCTCCAACAATGACCCATAACCCTAAACCGTGACCCCTGAACCCTCACACTGACTCAACCCCAGGCCTAAAGCCTGGCCTAGTGGGTACCGAGAGATGACTCTATGAACTCTCAAATAAACCAAGGAATTAAATCTTCCTGACCATGAATTTAGCAATGGTTTCTTAGATTTGACAGTAAAGCATAAGAAATGAAAGAAAAAAATAGATAAATTGGATTTCCTCAGAATTACAAACCTTTGTGCATCAAAAGAGGTTATCCAGAAAGTAAAAAGACAGCCCACAGAATTGAAGACAATATTGGCACATTATATATCTGATAAGACTCTTTACCTAGGATATACCCAGGGCTTTTACAACTCATCAACAAAAAGACAAACAATAAAATTTTTGAAACAGACAAATAGCTTGCATGGACTGCTCTTCAGGCAAGACATACAAATGGTCAATAAGGACATGAAAAGATGTCAAACATCAGTAGTCATGATGAAAATGCAAATTAAAGCCACAGTGTGATGCCCTTTCACACACACTAGAATAAAAATAAATTTTAAAATAAATTTTAAAATATATAAATAAAAATAACAAATGTTGGCAACAATGTAGAGAAATTGAAACCCTTAAAAGTTACTTGTGGAGATGTACAATGGTGCAGTCTATGTGTACAAAACTTTAGCATTTACTCAAAAATATAAAATATAATTACCATGTGGTTCAACAACTCCACTCCTAGATATATACCCAAAAAATGGAAAACAGGTGTTCAAACAAAACCTTGTACACCAATTATTCATAGCAGCACTGTTCACAATAGCTCAAGGTAGAAAAGATTTAAATGTTCATCAGCAGGTAAATGGATAAGCAAAATAAGGTAGATCCATAAGCTGCATTATTCTGTCATATAAAGGAATAAAGTAAAATGATACAGTCGCTGTAGAAAACTCTATGGTGGCTCCTCAAAAACATGGAAAATGTATGAGCCCTTGATTCCACTCCAGAGTGTACACCCAAAATATTAGAAAGGACTGGAACAGATATTTGTACCCCATATTCATAGCAACATTATTCACAATAGCCAAAAGGTGGAAGCAACACAACACATCCTTCAACAGATCAATGGATAAGTACAGTGTAGTATATACACAATGGGATATGATTCAACCTTTAAAACTAAGGTAATTCTCACACATGCTACACTGTGGATGAACCTTGACGTCATTATGCTAAGTGAAACAAGCCAGACACAAAAAGGACACACGTTCTATGATTCCACTAGTATGAGGTATCCAGATAAGTCAAATTCAAAGACAAAGTAGAATAAGATTGCCAGGGGTTGAGGTGAGTTAGTGTTTAATGGCTACGGTTTCACATGGGGAAAATAAAGTTCTGGAGAAGGATGGTGAGGATATTTTTACAACAATGTGAATGTAGTTAATGCCATAGAACTGTATACTTAAAAATGGTTTAAATGGGGCTTCCCTCATGGTACAGTGGTTAAGAATCCGCCTGCCAATGCAGGGGACATGGGTTCAAGCGCTGGTCCTGGAAGATCCCGCATGCCGCAGAGCAACTAAGCCCACGAGCCACAGCTACTGAGCCCTTGTGTCACAACTACTGAAGCCCATGCACCTAGAGCCCGTGCTCCACAACAAGAGAAGCCACTGCAATGAGAAGTCTGCACACGGCAACGAAGAGTAGCCCCCTCTCGCCGCAACTAGAGAAAGCCTGCACACAGCAACAAACACCCGACACAGCCACAAAATAAAAAATAAAATACATTTTTTTAAAAAGCTTTAAAAAAAATGGTTTAAATGGTAAATGTTATGTGTTTTTAATCACGATGGAAAAAATGAATGAAATAATGATCAATGTTACAATGTGGATAAACACTGAAAACATCCTAAGTGAAAGAAGCCACACAGAAAAACCACCCAGATCATGCTCATCTTGTACACTTTACATCCAGCAAGGTTTTTAAAGTGAGGAAAAGCCCCAGTGATGGTTCTAGGAAAAGAAAACTGTATTCGAATGGGAAAATACATTTCCACAAAGCTGGGGCAGCTGGTGAAAGTTGAAGCAGGTCTGTGGATAGGATTATAATGTGGAAACCATAATTATTCCTCATTTGGGGGTTATGTGCTGGTTCTCTGGGAGAGCGGTCCTCCCACTCTCACAGAGTAAAATAAACTGGAGTATTTTGTGAATGTAGAAAACTTGATACTGCTATTTAAAATATTTTATACACTTGAAATTTACTAGAAAATAAAGTACTTATCAAAACAACCATGTCATAGCACGCCAGAAATACAGACCTCAAACTCTGTTATAGAGGCCAAGCCCTACCCAGATCCAGCTCACCCGCAGTGGGGACGCCAATCACCCTCGTAGGAGTCCACATACTATGAGAGGCACCGTGGGAAGATTACATTGGGAGCCACTATGTCTTGGGTGCTGTGGGTGACGTGGATGTAGCTGAAACAGTGGGATTTCTGAATTCTAGTTTTCCATATTCAACGACCAAAAAACTGTTACAACTAAAAAATGAATTCAGTAAAGCTGCAGGATACAAAAAAAGAAAAATCAATGCACAAAAATCATTTGTGATTCTACACACTGATAATGAACGATCAGAAAAAGAATTAAAAAAAAAATCCCACTTACAATTGTATCCAAAAAGATAACCAGGAGCAAATTTAACCAAAGACGTGAAGGACCTGCACACTGAAAACTGGAAGACACTGTTAAAGGAAACCGAACAGACAAAAATAAATGGAAAGATACCCCGTGCTCATGGGTAAAAAGAATAGTGTGAAAATATGCATTCTAAGGTGGGACTTCCCTGGCTGTCCAGGGGTTGGGACTCTGCGCTCCCACTGCAGGGGGCACGGGTTCGATCCCTGGCTGGGGAACTAAGATCCCGCATCCTGCATGCCACATGGTGTGGCCCGAAATTTTTTTTTAATTAAAAAAAAATATGCCGGGCTTCCCTGGTGGCACAGTGGTTGAGAGTCTGCCTGCTGGTGCAGGGGATACGAGTTCGAGCCCTGGTCTGGGGGGATCCCACATGCCGCGGAGCAGCTAGGCCCGTGAACCACAATTACTGAGCCTGCGTGTCTGGAGTCTGTGCCCCGCAACAAGAGAGGCCACGATGGTGAAGAGGCCCGTGCACCGCGATGAAGGGTGGCCCCCGCTTGCTGCAACTGGAGAGAGCCCTCGCACAGAAACGAGGACCCAACACAGCCAAAAATAAAATAATAAATTTATTCTAAAAAACAATCTCAGAAAACAGAGATTGCCATTTTATGAAGGACATTTACAATAGAGAAGTCTCCATTTATAAGGGTATGTCCCTCTTTGCACTAAAAATAGAAGGATAATTAAATCTTAAGTAACTCTTTTCACTGGAGAAGTCCTGACTTAAATGTGCAAACACTCATACCCTTGTTTACTGTGCTTTGCAGGATAACCTGCCAAAACTGGCCTTCCCCCCCTTCCCCAGCATCTTTCTTCTGTTTTTAGCTGAAGACGGTATTTAAGGGGATGGTTTTGGCCATTTCAGGGAGTGACTCAGTTTTCCTTGCTATCCCCCCTGTATTCAGAAGGTATACATGTAATTAAACTTCTGCTTTTCTCCTGGTAATCTGTCTTTTATTTCAGGGGCAGGGGGGCCTCAACCAAGAACCTAGGAAAGTAGAGGGGAAATTGTCTTTCCGCCCATACACGTGCAGTGGACTACTACTCAGCAGGAAGGAATGCACCATCAGCCCATGGAAGGACATGGATAAATCCTCAGTATGTACTGCTACGTGAAAGCATCCAGGCTGAGGAGGCTGCACACAGTATGACCCCATTGGTGACACTCTGGGAAAGGCAAAGCTACACAGATGATAAGCAGATCATGGGGTGGGGGTGTGAAGCGTTCCATGTGACACTCTAGGATGGATACCTGTCACTGTGCATTTGTCTAAGCCCACAGATGTGTGTAGCCCAAGGGACCAATCATAATCTATTCAAATTTAGTTATTTGGGATGTAGGAGTGTTGCAGGATGGAATACATAATGTGACAGAGTCTAAATGTATTAGAAATATATGGAAACACCTCACTGTAGGGGATGGGGTAAAAGGTGCTGACTTAAGTTACCTATGGAAATGAATGGAATCTGTAGACTAAAGGCAAACTGGACCGTACATATACAGTGGGCTTTATTTTATGAAGTTCTCTCCAGGGTGTAGTAGCTAACAATTCTGAAACCTCTGCACGTGTAACCTGGAAAGGAGCAATGCATACATAAACGGCAGATGGTGGGAGCCAGGCTCCTTGCTGTGGGAGTGGGAAGTTACAGATAAGCAAGGGGAGAGCCTCTGCCCTCATAATCCTGGATCTGGGCTTCCTGGGAGGATGTTGACTGGCCGGGGGAAACACACAGATCTTCATGCTGGGAAGACCCTGTAGACATAGGAACTTCACGCCCCATCTTTCCACCCATACCTGCTGGAAACACTCAGCCCTCCATCATCAGTCAATTGCAGCGTTTAAGACATTCTTGCCCCCAGGCAGATAAAGGAGAATGAGGGTCTTGCTTACCCCTAAGCTGTCCCAGAATCCAGGCCCTGGGGGTGGAGCCAGGTTGGGGGTTCCTGGGCCTCTGACCAGCAGGTGAGAGGAAGGAGGAGGACCAGTCCTGAGGACAGAGGTTCCCTCAAGTCTGTGAGCCCAGGAGCCCCGATGGGATTCATTCCCAGTGCGGACATGGGCGGGGTCTGCAGTGGTTCTGTGCTCCCCCTGGACCCCTTTGATGAAGCCATGGCAGCACTGGCCCCAGACGTCTCCTGGCAGCGTCTCAAACTCTGACACAGTGGTTTTACAAAGGAACAAGAGAATGGAGCTGAGCCCCTGACGGCCACTCTTTTCTGGCTCTGAGTTGCTTCCAACAGGACCGCAGTCACCTGCACGTAGTCTGCTGTGACCTACCTGCCCCCATTGTCCTTTCCTCTCCCTCCCTGTGATGATTCCCGTGACATTTCCAGCCTGGACCCCTCTCGCAGGCCAGACGCCTCTGTCCAGTCACTGCACCCCCATCTCACCTTGGGGGCTAACAGGGCCCTCAGGGGACTGGGATCCTGCAGCTCCCCACACCCAGGATCAATCCCACCTTCCCTGGTTGTTGAGCTCACGCACCGGGTGTAACCGAGCAGGACCCTATGGGGCCTTCCCAGGACAGAGCCCTCCCCCACATCCTCTGCTGGAGCTCCTCTCTGAAGTACCTGGATAACAGCATCTGATGCACGCTTCCTGAGTTGTTTTACAGATGCTGAAACCACCACCAAACAGAAGAAATTAACTACCTGATGATCTTGAACAGGTAGCCCCGGAACTTCTGGTGCCTAAGAATTTAGAGTGTTAACCGTCTGTTACCTCACCATCAACCAGAGAACTGTGCACCAGCTGATCCCATACCCTGTGACACCCCCCCCCCCCTTCAACTGGCCTTTAACATTGCTGTGCTGAAATCCTTCAGGGAGTTCGGGAATATAGAGCACAAGCCGCCTGTTCTCCTTGTATTGGCACTTTTACAGTTAAAGCTGCACTTTCCTTCACCACACCCGGTGTCAGTAGACTGGCTTTACTGCACTCGGGCAAGCGGACCCAAGTTTGGTTCGGTAACACTGGGGTCTCCCAGGCTCCCACTCTCCTTGTGCCCCACTGACTGTCATCTGCTCCTCCAGAGTCTTGTTGCAGCAAAAATAGAAATGAAGTTCTCCCTCCCCTGAGAACAAGGAAAACAAAGGGAACAGCTAACAGGCTAGAGAAGAAACATAACCTGGCCTGAAAGAGTTCATCACTCCTTGTTTTACTTTGTCACTAATTTGTAGTAACTAGATTTGTACTTTACAAAGCTAACCTCACTCCTTGACACTATGTAATTTACCTCTGGCACCCATCACCCCTAACTCTGTGTGAGTTACATCCCCTGCCTCATACTCCCTAACCTTATTATGTCCAGCACTTACATTCTATATGCCCCTCATAACAAATCACCCCCTATAGTCTTTGCATTTCAGAAACAAGATCACCGGCCGATAAACCAGAGGCAAATGGACGCAATTACCAGATTGCTGGACCCCAATTACCGGGCGGCCTGATGCCAACTATGACTGTTTTGAAATAATGCAAAGAAAGGGAGGAATGCAAGACCTTCACTACTTTGATCCTCATCCTATAACCCGGACTGCGAGAGCCCCACGTATAAAACCTTCCCTGATTCTCAAGGAGGATGGGCCCAGTTCTTGAGGCGCTAGCCGGCTGTGTCTTCCCTTCTGCCTGGCAGAAAAATAAAGCCATCTCTCTCTTCCTCCAAAATCTCTGTCTCCGTATTTCTGTTCGGCCTCGTTGCACAGGGAAGCCAAGATTTCGACAACAGTCTGTGGCCAGTTCCCACACTAATTCACCTCTACGCCCACAGCCCTGGCCCAAGCCCGATCTTGTGCCTGGTTCCTCCACCAGGCCCTGACAAAACTCCCTGCCCGCACGGTGCACCTCACATCCCACCCCAACGTGGTCTTTCTGAAGCATAAACGAGACTGTGACTCTCCCCCACCTGTAATCCCCCAAAAGTTTCCCCACTTTCGCTAGGGTATCCGCTGGGAGAGACATCTGCCAAGGCCTTGAGAGTCCCCGGCACCCCCACGAGGCCGCTGGCTCCTGGGTTCCCTGACAATGAGCACCTCAGCAGGCCAGGCGACACGGCAGGAAACCCCAGAACCGCTCACCTCAGGATGGGACTGGCACGGCCACGGCCTGATCAGAGAGAGCAGAGAAGGGCTCCCCAGCTGGGACACAGACTCTGCACAAGTGGCCTCTCCGTGAGCCACTACATCACCTCGTGTGACTTGAGGGAAGGAAGGACCGAGGCACAGTTGGCTCCTAAGGAGGATGGGATAGGCTCAGTCATGTCCCTCCAAATTCACATGCTGAATCCCTAACCCCCAGGACCCCAGGATGTAGCTGTATTTGGAGATGGGATTTTTAAAGAGGCGATCAAGTTAAAAATGAGGTCACTAGGGTGGATCCTAATCCAATAGGATTGAGGTCCTACAAGAAGAGATTAGGACACAGATAGGCAAAGGGGGAGACCACGTGAGGACCTGGGGAGAAGATGGCTGTCTAAGCACCAAGGAGAGAGGCCTCAGGAGAAGCCAGCCTGCACACACCTTGATCTCGGACAGCATCCAGGACTGGGAGATGATAGGTCTGTTATTCAAGCTGCCCAGTCTGTGGTATTTGTTACGGCGGTCCTGAGCAGACTCACACGCAGGGTAACTCAGGGCTCAGACTGGACAGAGCCCACTCTCCATCCCCCTGTACGGGAGTTACAGGATCCTCAGGAACTGAGGAGGGGGTCCCTGAGGAGAGGCACAAGATAGAAGATGCCAGGCATTAACACGACTGCATTCGTGTTAAACGTGCCTGAAGTCCATTCAAACAAGATGGTCTTGTCCTGTATGTACATCGGCACCTTCAGTCTGAACTGAGATCTTTGGCTTCACCACCTCCACTGAGAGCATTAGCTTCACCTGCTGTGGACCGTCTCCTATAGGATTTCCAGAACCACAAAGCATCGACGCTTCACAGGACCCAGAGTCTGTGCGCTACCGTCCAGGTGACCCTCACAGCATAGCCACACAGCTGCCCAAAAGATCCCATTTCCCTTTTTCCTGTTCACAGCTACCCTGCACCTCCCAGCCTTCCCACCCCTTACAGCTGGGGCACAGTGTCTCGTGTTACCAAGGGGGAGAGGTGGAGGTGGTGAGGGCCTTGGCCAGACTGCATCCTAGGACGGAGGGCATGATGCCCACCTGGTCACCCCACCCTGCTGGTTGGAGCCCTCACCTGGAAGCAGGGAGGAGAAACAAGGGGGACAGAGCCTGGGCCCTGCCACCCACCTGCCCTGGACTCTCACATGAAAGGGACAGAGACATCTTGAGCTTCAGCCCATTTTGGGGGGGACACTTTGTTCCAGTAACAAACCTTTGCCCTAAAAGCCAAGGTGCTTTACAAACCCCTCCCCAGCTGTCACAGAAAGTCAGACTTAACTTCATCACACTTTTCTCAAACGCCAGCTCATGCTGAGACCACCACTCAGCCTTAGAGTCAGCATTGGGCCCCCAGAAACCCTAAATCAGTGGCTGGACACCACAACGTTGAGGGGTCAAGTAGGAAGCCCATCCCTAAAGGTGCGGGTTGCACACGGCCTCCCGAGGTTCTTACACCGGTACATGTTGGGGGTATTTCAATCCTGACTGAGGACATTTAATGTCACCATTCATGTTGCTAATTAAGAACCCACTAGTTAGAGGAAAACCTATCAAGATAATTGCTACACTGATGGAAATTTCTGAAGTTGGTCGGAGGCGGGGCGTTTTCTCACATGCTGCCAGCAGCCCCCCACAAGGGGCATCCTCATTGGAAAGCGGCTTGGGCCGTTCGGAGGCGTCTCTTTGTAAACGTTAGCTGACCTCCAAGCCAGCTGCTCCTGAACTTTACCCACCCTTCCCAGGAAAGCCGCCTGAATATGTGCAAGGACCTCACAGGCTGGAGGAAAGGGCTTGCAGCCACCCCAGCGACAGCACACGTGCTACGTGGGCTCCTGCACGTCACACAGGACGGTCCTGGCCCCGGCTGCTCTTCTGGAAGCTTTCCATTCCCCTACCCGAGTTACCCGTCCTGTCCTGGCCCCCACTGCCCTTTTCTCGCTTCCTCACCTCTGCCCGGGGAGAACTTCCAGCAGAGCCTCACTCAGACCGGGCCACCCTCACGGCCGTGACCCCTCACTCCCTCCCACCAGCCCAGCCCCGAGACTGCTGACGGGGCAGAGAATACGGCGTCAGGCACAGCTGCAGGGGCTCTTGCTGCCGGGAAGAGTGTTTATATTGACCTCAGCCCAGGCACACCTGGGGAGGGCTGGCCGGCCGGGTCAGGCTGCCCAGGTCAGCCAATCCTCGCCCCTCAGGGGCTCATAATTGCAGAAAACGGGCCTTGTTGTGCCGGCCAGGCCCAAGGAACAGGTGTGGGGTCCTAAGGGTCAGGATTGACATGGGGCTACAACTCTGGCTGATTTTCTAATCATTTTAACTGGCTCATGAGTAGGAAACAACTTCAAGAAGACCCTCTCCTAATGAGAGGAACCCAGGAGTCAGGGAGAGGAGGGGTGGTGGGTGGAGACAGAGGCCTGGTGCCGGGCTGCAGTGGAAGCCCCCGGAAGACCAGGTGGACGGAGGCGGCACAGAGTGAAGCCCAGGGTCACAGACCTGTCGGAGCTGCTGTTTGTTAGTTCAGGTCCTGCTCTGAGGTGCTCAGGGTCAGCTCTGACCAACAGGTGGGCTGGGGTGCTCTGCAACGAGGGCCACGTGCACGGTTCCTGTGTGCCCAGCCCTGCCGGGTGCCTGCCCAGGTGAGCTCCATACCCTGGGAGGGGTCTGCCCACGAGAGCCCCGGGGGCTGCCGGGTGCCTGCCCAGGTGAGCTCCATATCCTGGGAGGGGCCTGACCACGAGAGCCCCCGGGGGCTGCTGGGTGCCTGCCCAGGTGAGCTCCATACCCTGGGAGGGGTCTGCCCACGAGAGCCCCGGGGGCTGCTGGGTGCCTGCCCAGGTGAGCTCCATACCCTGGGAGGGGTCTGCCCACGAGAGCCCCGGGGGCTGCTGGGAGGAGCACGTGAATGAGCCTCCTCTATGCAGCCAGCACAGGGTTGCTTAGTGACTTCCCTGTGGGCGGTGCTGGGGTGAGATGAGAACCAGGAGCTACTGCGGGCCCCCTGAACCCCCATCTAGGTCCAGCCACAGTGACGAGGTCAGCAGGTGGTTGCTGGCTGCTGTGCTGCGTGAGGGAGGCCCCACCAGTACCTCTTGTTTCTTCTACCTGACACCACGGAGGCCGCCCCAGGACAGAGTGAACAGCCTGCACAGGATGAGTGGGAGCTCCTGGTGACCCTCAGGGGACGTGAGAGGGACGGACCAGGCAGGAGGGGAGTGGGCACCCAGGCAGAGCCATGGGGCTTGGGGCCCAAGGGGGCACTTCTGGGTCTCAGCTGGGAGTGGACGGGCAGGTGGTAAGTATCACCCAGGAAAGCTGGTCTGGTGACGTGAGTCTGAACACGCTTCAGGGTGATATAAACTTCCCGGGTGACCCCAAAAACAGGATTGTGAGATGAATCCCATGAAAGGAAGGTTTTGTAACAGGAATGTTGCTGAAGGGAAGGCTTGCAAAGTGAATCCGCCTAAGAGGAGGCCCTGTGAGCCAGTCTCCGCAGAGGGGGGACGTGGAACCTGCTGGGTGCACTCATTCACCCTGGGCAGGCGATGGGCACAGACCCCACTTCCTGCTCCCACATCTGTGATTCTGTGTAGGTTACTAGGCTTCTTGGAGTCTCAACTTCCCAGTCTGTTCATCGGGTGACAGTAGCATGGATTGACTAGTAATTTGCTCAGAACAGGGTAGAAAGGGGTCCCATGGAAACTCCACAGAACACCATCACTATGGGAATCACAGGCCCTGTTTCCCGCAGGACTGTCTTCAGGATCAGGAGAGCAAATCTGAGCAGACTTGCAGCAGAGCCCAGGGATGGGCTCAGTTTGGTGGGTCCTCCTGTTTCCTGAACCTCAGAGAAGGGAGGCTCCAGTGGGTAGTGGCATGTTTACCCCAAACCTGGGAGCATCTGGAACTCAAGTCCCAGCAGCCGCTGAGCCCTATCAGCCCAGTATCTGGGGCCCCAGGAGGTAGGCGGGAAGCCTGGAGGGCTCAGGCAGGAAGCACTGGCGTGGTCATCACCCGTGCGGAAGCTTCCGAGCCAGTGTCCAGTGGGAGCTCTTGCCCTGCCCATGAGTTTCAAATCCACAGCACAGATCAGCTGCTAGCGGCTCAGTTTGTTCTCTAGACACAAAGCAAAGTCCTCAGACCAAGTATATCCATGGCCTGTGAAAAGACACGTCTGGTCTGGCACCAGGAGCTGCCTCTGGGTCCCTCCTGATTGGACGCCCAGCAGCCAGTGTCACCACGTCATGAGCGTCAGGTGGTGTCGGGCGTGGGGGGACGAAAGCACACGGTCCAGGCCCACAGGGGACCATGCTGTCCATGGAACCAGTGTTGTGGCTATAGGTGTGCCCTCCACCACCCCACAGGCAGAGACCACCATCCCCTTACACGTTGTTACCAAATTAAGTCATATAAACCCTACTCGGGCCCTAGCCTGGCTGAGAATCACTGCCTCAACAGGGAACGTTTCCTTTTTCCATTCTGATTCAAATAGGTGAATAACGAAACCAAAGCTGAGACCCACAGAGCACAGGCTTTATTCAGTGGCCAAAGAATGGAGAAGAGGGAACTAAGTTCACAAGTAAACTTCTCGCCCACCTGGAGAGAGTGATTTAATTTGAAAGAGTAAAGACACAATCAGCTCAGTAATTGGCCACGGGGGCTGGAGGGGCCAAGGCTAACCTGAGCTGGAGGAACGTGGGTGCCTGCCTGGACGCTCAGAGGCCAAGGGCTGTTCTGAGACCTGCTTGGACACCCGTGCAGATGGAACAAAGGATCCGCCCAGTCCCACGAGGGCCCCACCGGCCCTCACGAACGCAACACCAGACTTCCCTGGTGGCGCAGTGGTTAAGAATCCACCTGCCAATGCAGGGGACACGGGTTTGAGCCCTGGTCCGGGAAGATCCCACATGCTGTGGAGCAACTAAGCCCGTGCACCACAACTACTGAGCCTGCGCTCTAGAACCCGCGAGCCCCAACTGCTGAAGCCCACACGCTTAGAGCCTGTGCTCTGCAACAAGAGAAGCCCCCGCAATGAGAAGCCCCCACTCGCCGCACCTAGAGAAAGCCTCCGTGCAGCAATCCAGACCCAACACAGCCAAAAATTAATTAATTAATTAATTAAGAAAAAAAAAAAAAGGCAGCACCTGGGGGCTGGCAGACTGAGGCACCAAGTCTTCCATCACGTCTACTTAGTATCCTGCATGTCAGGGCCATGCTGGACCTGGGGCTGCCCAGACAGAGTGGGGCCTGCATCACCCTTCCCAGGAGGGAGGGTGGAGGGAAACCCTGCATGACCTCTGAGGCCCTAAGAACCCTTGACTAAGGCAGAGCTCAATTTGAAACAGTGGGTGACCAGAGCAGACATTTCATTCATCTATCAATGAGAATCCAGCACTGGAGGAGCAGCAAACAATGGCCTCGCTCAACCTTGACGCTAATCCTGACATGGACCCTAACCCTAAACTCTGATCCTGATCCTAAGCCCTGACCTAACCTTAGCCTAACCCGTACCCTAAACCTGTACCTTACCCTAACCCATGCTCTACCCGCATCCTACCTGTACCCCAATTCTCACCCATACCCTAACACCCACTCTAACACAGAACCCTAACACCCTGAGATCAAAACCATAAACCTTAACCAATAAGCAAAACCATAACCATAACCAAACCATAAAATATATTCATTAACCATAGCCATAAATAACTCATTAACCATAAAACTTAAACCATAACAGCAACCATAAACCATACACAGCCCCAAACCTCACACCAGCCCCAGCCCTAATGCTAACCCTCCAAACCACTTACACCAAGCCAAGTCTAATCAGATTATACAACTACATCTTGAAAAAGAAAACTGGGGAATTCTCTGGTGGCCCAGTGGTTAGGACTCTGTGCTTTCACTGCCAAGGGCTTGGGTTCGATCCCTGACTGGGTAACTAAGATCCCACAAGCCATAGGACGTGGCCAAAATTAATAAATAATTAAAATGAAATAAAACAACTATTTTAAAAAAGATTTTAAAAATAAAGGAAAATACAAGAAAACTACCCCAGTACAACTTATAAATAGGAATGTAAAAATCTATCACACAATAATAGCAACATGAAACCAACAGAACTTTAAATGGATAATGCCATAAGCCAAGTATCTCTACACCAGGAATTTCAGGTTGCTCAACATATGAAAAGTAAGCAATGTATTCAACCACAATAATGGTGTGAAGTAAAAACACATAATCATATCAATTAATGCAAAAAATCTACAATGAAAATTCAGTGTTATTTCATGAAAAACACTCAAGAAAGCAGGAATAAAAGGAAATTTGTTCAATATGGAAAAGAGTAGTACAAAAAGCCACAGCAAACATCATGCTCAACGTTAAAGACTGAAAGATTTACTCCTGAAATCAGGAACAGGGCCAGGAAGCTGGCCTTCATCACCGTTACTCAATAGTGTACTGGAAGTTCTACCCAAAATCTTGAGGAAAGAAATAAAAGGCATCCATGGGTGAATGGAAAAATTAAAACCGTGTCTCTTCACAGAACATAGGTCACATCATCTTATATATAAAACTACCTATAATCAGCAAAGAAATTATTTGAGCTAATCAACTAATTAATAAGCAAAGTTACAGAACAAAATATCAATTCATGAAAATCTATCTTATATGCATACGCTGGCAAAAAATAATCTGAAAAAGAATTTATGAGAACAATTCCATTTTTAATAATGTCAACATCAATATTTAGGAGTATATTTAATCAAGGTACAAGTCTTGTTTTTATGTATGTAAAGTTGTATGTTTGAAATTACTGGAAAGTCAATTACTTTTCAAAACATCATGTATGTCAACAGCATGCCAGAAAAGCAGAGAAAACATCAAACTTCCATACAGAAGCCAAGCCTTACCCAGATCCAGTTCACCCAAAGTCCACATGTCATTTAGAGGCACTGTGGGAAGGTTATATAAGGAGCCGCTGTCCTCCGTGTTGTGGACGACCTGGGTATGGTAGAAAGAGTGGGATTTTTGAATTCCAATTTTCCACTTCATTCCACAAAAAAACTATTAGAACTAATAAATAAGTTCAGTAAAGTTGCAAAATCAATACACAGAAATCAGTTGCCTTTCTAAACACTAATAATGAACCATCAGAAAGAGAAAGAAAGCAACCCTATTTACAACTGCATCAAAAAGAACAAAATACCTGGGAATAAAGTCAACCAAGGAGGTGAAAGACCTGCACACTGAAAACTTTAAGACACTGATGAAGACATTGCAAAACACACCAATAAATGGAAAGATAACCTGTTCTCATGGAATGGAACAATTAATATTGTTAAAACATCCATGCTACCCAAAGCAGTGGACACAGTGAATGCAATCCCTCCCAAAATTCCATGGTATTTTCCCCCAAAATAGAGCAAATCCTCCTAATATCTGTGGGGAACCACAAAGGACCCCAAATAGCCAAAGAAACCCTGAAAAAAGAGAACGGGCTGGAGGCATCTCCCTCCCTGACGTCACACTCTGCTGAGAAGCTACAGTCACCAAAACAGTGTGGAACTGGCTCAAAACGAGCACAGGGACCAGAGGAACAGGACAGAGAGACCAGAATTCAACCCACACGGACGGGGTCGGTGAATTTATGACACAGGGACCAAGGACACACCAAGGAGCACGACACGCCCCACGATAAATGGTGCTGGGAAAACTGGACGCCCCATAACTCACGCTGGCTACCCTGCACACAAACCTGACCAAACACACAGCTTTCCACGCCAAGCCCTCCCTCGCTCACACGAAGACGGACCCCCTCAACGGTCAGTCGCCCACAGGAAGCTTCTCCCCACTTTTCCTCACCGCCTCTTCACCTTTTCCTCAGGCATCACCTGGGTCCTCAGGAAACCTAGTTCCCTAGTCAGCGTGGACGCAGCCCCACTTTGTCCTGAAGCCGAAACCCCAGCGAGTCCTAAGGAGACGGAGACCGAGCTCCTCTCAGCAGAGACGCTGAGCCGGGCGTCCTACCCGAAGGCCCCCGCCCCCGCCCTCGCCACCGCGCCTGAGGCGGCTCAACTCCTCTCAGCTGCCCTCACAATCGAGTTCCATTGAACGAGCATGCGCTGTGGGTCAGAGAGGCGAACTCGGCGCCACCCTGTGGTCAGTGCAGGAAGTGCAGGCCGCGCCTCCCTCACAGGTCACTGGGGGCAGCGTGCCCTACTGACAGGACTGCTGAATCCATTCAACTGGAAATTCAAACGAAAATGGAGTCTCTATCCCAAAAGTTTTCTAAAAGTAGTTAAGGAACAATTAATTGGAAACCATTTGGAATGAAGTGAACGTAGATGCAAACTTTACAACTTATACCAAATTCACTCAAAGTTATTCAGAGGCAAATTTTATTTTAGTTTATAATTTATTTTTGGCTGTGTTGGGTCTTCGTTGCTGCATGTGGGCTTTCTCTAGTTGCGTCGAGCGGGGCTACTCTTCGTTGAGGTGTACGGGCTTCTCATTGTGGTAGCTTCTCTTGTGGGCGAGCACAGGCTCTAGGCGCGCAGGCTTCAGTAGTTGTGCCGCGCAGGCTTGGTTGCTCTGCGGCATGTGGGATCTTCCCGGACCAGGGCTCGAGCCCGTGTCCCCTGCATTGGCAGGCGGACTCTTAACCACTGCGTCACCAGGGAAGTCCCCACAGACAAATTTTAAATACAAAACTATTCAAGGAGCTTCCCTGGTGGCGCAGTGGTTGAGAATCTGCCTGCTAATGCAGGGGACATGGGTTCGAGCCCTGGTCTGGGAAGATCCCACATGCCGCGGAGCAAATAGGCCCGTGAACCACAACTCCTGAGCCTGCGCGTCTGGAGCCTGTGCTCCGCAACAAGAGAGGCCGCGATAGTGAGAGGCCCGCGCACCGCGATGAAGAGTGGCCCCCGCTTGCCACAACTAGAGAAAGCCTTCGCACAGAAACGAAGACCCAACACAGCCAAAAATAAATTAATTAATTAATCAATTAAAAAAGAAAAGCTGTCTCTCAAATTTAACTTCCAGAATATATTCAGGAAAAACGCATACGCCCTTTTTGGCCAACCAAAGAAGCGGGCAATGCAAATCAACACTACAAAGAGGTATCACTTCGAATCAGAAAAAAGGACCATCCTCACAAAGGGTAAAAACCAGCTATGCAGGACAAGGAGAGGAGAAAAGGGAGCCTCGTTACGCTGAAGGGGGGAAGGTAAATTGCCAACGGCCACTCTGGAGAAGTGTGCTGTGTTTCCTGAAACATCTAAAAAACAGAGCTACAAAGCATAGGGCGCTTCCACTCATGGGCCTATATGTTGGAAAATCCAAAAATCCACCGGACGCAGGCACCCCGTTTACTGCTGCTATGTTTACAACAGCCTCGACTTGGGTACAACTTCATAGTCCTTGGAAGGAAAAAACGGTGAAAGAAAATTTGATACTTAAGCACAACGGAATATTACTCAGCCCTGAAATCAATGAAATGAGGCCAGTTGCAGCGACTCAGGGGGACTTATGTATGGTCATTGAGAGTGAAATAAGTTAGACAGCAAGAGAAACTTATCATAAGATATCACTTATAAAGGGAATCTAAAAATCGCCAACCATGAACTGAATTACAAACAGAACACCATCACACATTTACAAAACACACTTATGGCTGCTTAAGGGGAAAAGTGTGGTGCGTTGATGCATAAACCAGGAGGTTGAAATTGGCACAGATACCGTTCCATACGCCAATAATGTAATCGCCAAGACATACTCATGGTTCAAGGAACTGGACTCAGCACACTCTATTCACAGAAAAAACAAATATCTGACTACTAGAAATTACAAAAGAATTTATTGATGTCTCTCTATAAGTGACTGAGGTGGATGTACAGCACCAAGAAACACAACATTGCAAATCACCTACACCCCATTATAAAAATTAATTATAAAAAAAGAAAGACAGAGAGAGAGGAATTCTTACAAAATTCAATCAGGGGCTGTGATGCAACTGGACTGACCACATCTACACTCACAGCTGAATGGGACGTAAGGCTGGACACCCTAACCCTAAACCCTAAACCCTAACCCAACCCTAACCCTACCTTAACCCTAACCCTAACCCAACACCAACCCTAACCCTAAACCTAAACCCTAACCCTAACCCCTAACCCTAACCCAACCCTACGCCTAACCCTAACCCCTAGCCCTAGCCCTAGCCCTAACCCTGACCCTAACCCCTAACCCTTAACCCCTAACCCCTAACCCTAACCAAGTTCACAAGTAAACTTCTCGCCCACCTGGAGAGAGTGATTTAATTTGAAAGAGTAAAGACACAATCAGCTCAGTAATTGGCCACGGGGGCTGGAGGGGCCAAGGCTAACCTGAGCTGGAGGAACGTGGGTGCCTGCCTGGATGCTCAGAGGCCAAGGGCTGTCCTGAGACCTGCTTGGACACCCGTGCAGATGGAACAAAGGATCCGCCCAGTCCCAAGAGGGCCCCACCAGCCCTCACGAACGCAACACCAGACTTCCCTGGTGGCGCAGTGGTTAAGAATCCACCTGCTCATGCACGGGACACGGGTTTGAGCCCTGGTCCGGGAAGATCCCACATGCTGTGGAGCAACTAAGCCCGTGCACCACAACTACTGAGCCTGCGCTCTAGAACCCGCGAGCCCCAACTGCTGAAGCCCACGTGCTTAGAGCCTGTGCTCTGCAACAAGAGAAGCCACTGCAATGAGAAGCCCTCAAATTATGAAAAATGTTGTTAAGAGGATGGATGGGAAAGGTGGTATCTTTGGAGCAACAGAATCATATTTTTTTCCGGTATATTCTGAAAAATAATTCTATTGATATCCACAGTTTTTAGTACCCAAAAATGGATTTAGCCCTATATATTACATAAGTACATGTCTATGCAATGTAATAAAACGCCTACAAACGTACTGAAAAACTTCAAATGGAATTTGGCGACTTGAGACTTTTCAGAAATTTCCTTGCGGCCCAGTCACGTCAAGAGCCAGGAGTTCGAATTCCCTCGCCACTTCCGGCTTCACACCCTCCCACCACACGCACAGTTAAGCTCTGGAATCGCGGAGCTGACGAGAAACGCCTGCCTCTCTCACAAACTCCAAACGTACACTCACCGGCCAGGGCCCCTCACAGTCTCCAGGCTGGTCCCAACCCTGGTGGAATCACTTCCAGCCTTTCTTTCCCCGGTGGCGCACTCCTCCCATGATGCCCTGGGGCGCACCCCTCCCATGATGCCCCGGGGCACACCCCTCCCATGATGCCCCGGGGCGCACCCCTCCCATGATGCCCCGGGGCGCACCGGAAGCAACTCCTCACCTCTCTGGGAAATTGAAACCGCCTTTCTTCTCGGTAGTTACCGGCTGTTTCCTTGGAAGTCCATGGCTGCTGATTTTTTCACGTGTTTTCAATACTGTGATCCACCCACCCTCCCCGAACTAGATGGTAAGCTGTTGGAGAGAACCAACTTCTAATCCCCAATGCCTGGAACGGTGTCTTTATAAGCCATTTGCTAAATGAAGAGCAGCTAAACGTTTTGTTTGACAGAGTGAAGCAAAGCTGCGTAGAAAAACAGCAGATAACAGAGCCAACGCTCAGCAGAGAGTATGGAAGAATAGCGTTACCTTTATAATAACAGCTGGCATTTAAAACCCTAAATCCTTACCTTAGTTTGCAAGGCTCTAAGCATCTGGCCCCTAGCCGCTTCTGCCACTTCATTCCTTGCTACTGTATCCCTGGCTCCTTTCATCCCTGCCCTACTGGCCTTTATTCTGTTCCTGTGCAGGCAAGTTCCCCTCCCAGAGCCTTTGCATTTGTTTCCTCTGCCTGGAATACTGTGCCCCGTTGATATTCTCCTGGCTTGCTCTTCCTCTAAGTGCTCAAATATCATCTCTTTAGAGAAACTTATCCTGATTGATCCATTTCAAACCCACACAGCCACTGTTTCCTTATCCTAATTTTCCTTTCCTTCAGAGAATTTATCACTAATTGACATTTGATATCTGTTTGTTTGTTGTCTGTCCCCACATACACACACACTAGAATAGAGTTTCCATGAGGGCAGAGACTTTGCCTGTTCTGTTCCCTAGTGCTTAAAATCTTCCCAGCATGTAGTAAGCCCTCAATGAATGTTTGATGAATAAACAATTGAATACGTGCATGCTCCCTGTTACCGGCTCTGTGCATTACAGCTTCAAAATTAGCAATTCCATATGTGAATTTCATCACCATCCTGGTTTTGTGAGAGATCTCAAGCTGGTTCCATCTAGCCCCATCTTGGTCAAGTTTGAGGACTTTGCCATCGTACCCCCAACCACCTTTTGGGTAGGGTGATAAATTTATCTGGGTTTGCCCAGGATTGTCCTGATTTTAAAACTGAAGTCTCAGGAATCTCTTTAATTCCAAGCAAATTAGGAAGGTTGGTCACCCTGCTTTGAGGTATCTAGGCTCCATCTTCCTCGTCTTGTTTTATTGTTGTGAGTGTGTGGAATGAGGGGGTGGGGGGTGGGGGGTGGCGGTGACTTAAGAGTGTTCTGGGCCATCTGGAGAGGAAATTGGCTATATGTAGTGGGTAGAATGGGAGGGCTGGATGGCCAGTAGTGAGGCTGTGGTCAGCTGATGGGCCTTACCAAACAGCAACAAAAAAGAGATGAAAGAACAACATAGAAGATGCTGTCCTGGCTTCCAGAGCCCTCTGGCACAGGCAATGGTTGGTACATTCTCTAGAGAAAGTTCCTGGCTTCTAAGTCTCAGGCTCTGCTGTTGACATGGCCTCACCCACTCCATGTCACTTTCAAAAAGTAGCCTATCATGCATTTATTAACTCAGTTGTCACAAGAACCCCATGAGTTAGGTATTGTTATTATCCCCATTTTACAGATGAAGAAACTGAGGCTCAGAAAAGTAGAATAAGTTGCGCAAATTCAAATAGTTTAAATAGTGAAGTCAGGATTTGAACCTCAGTATTCTGACTCTCAAAGTCCACTCTTAGTCACTACATTATCATGCAGCTCTTAACAATGTAAATATGCATTTGGGCTATGCCTAGCCAAGGGCATAAAATCTTTTTTTTTTTTTTAGGCTATGTTGTTTCATACCCCAACAGTTGAAATTAAAAGTAACTGATCACGCGTTTCTTAGTTCTAATGAGGCTTTAAGCACTGAAGAAACCAACAAAAAAAATACAACTACTAGACAAAAAAGGGCAAATGACATGGACCCTAAGTCTCACAGGCATCAGTCAAGATTATGAGGCCAGATAAGAAAGTCTCCAGTTTACTGGACAGACCTAACTGGTAGAATTTCTTCTCTGAACACAATGTTCCCAGGCCATGCACACACTCTCTCCATGATATTTTCAGAGAAGGATGCCTCGTTTGCGTGTAATTCTGAGAAGCATGTATAATTCTGAGAGCGTTAGTGTCTTAACAGGATCTTGCAAAGCCAGAAACAGCTGTCTTGTAGTGAAAGCACAAACTGGACTTGGATTCAAACCAGACTTGTTCTAGCTCCCATTCTGCCACTTACTAGCTGTATGACTAGTCACTTAATCTTGCCAAGCCTCAGTTTTCCAACCTGTAAAACTGATAAATCTATGTCCTCACTGATTGAAGGAAAATCAGTTTAAATATTTCTCTGGATAATCCCCCATCAACTTTTTGCTTTGCAAAATTGTAGTGTAGAAATGCCAGCAGTGGGCTTCCCTGGTGGCGCAGTGGTTGAGAGTCTGCCTGCCAATGCAGGGGACACGGGTTCGAGCCCTGGTCTGGGAAGATCCCACATGCCGCAGAGCAACTGGGCCCGTGAGCTACAACTACTGAGCCTGCGCGTCTGGAGCCTGTGCTCCGCAACAAGAGAGGCCTGCGCACCACGATGAAGAGTGGCCCCCGCTCGCCGTGACTAGAGAAAGCCCTCGCACAGAAACGAAGACCCAACACAGACAAAAATAAATAAAGTAATTAGTTTAATAAATAAATAAATACATTTATTAAAAAAAAAAAAAAAGAAATGCCAGCAGTATAGAAGTTTATGTATTGCACTTGAAAGAGTTCTGAACTAGCGCTCTTGGATCTGAGAGTAGAATGGGAAGGGGGTCTGTCTAATTAATTAGCATTAATTAGGTAACCTGTCCAGAACCTCAGTTTCTGATTCTGTAACATCAGGGTTAGATTAGGTAATATTCAAGGTTCCCCTCTAGTTCTGGATCTAATATTCTCACTCAATATTTTTAATTAGGCGATTCAATATAAATTTGTATCATTCACTAATATACCTGTCCTGTGACTTTTGCCCAGAAATTTCTGTTTCTGGCTGGGGAACTTCTTGCTGCTTTTGGAAATTTCATCTGTTACATAGCTCTTAGATAGTTGTAACGGGTAAGGGATGATCCTCCTATCAGCACAATTAACTGCCCTTTCTTCTCAAGTAGCCCTCTGCGGAATGAACTTGATTACACTTGTTTCCTGGGCCTCTCTATTTGGCCCTGCTGCTGCTTTCTCCATCCAAATCTGCATTTCCTCTGAATGCGCCTTATATAGTGATTGGTGGAGAGATTTGCTCCCGGGGAAATCAGGAAAACGTTTTCCTCCTCCTTAACACCTGCTCACTCCTTAATCCTTGGCTTCAAAGCTTCCACCCCCACCATCCTGCTGACATTAATGTCAGGATCACCTCTCTGACTGACCCAATGCCCTTTTCATGGTTCTCCTTTTCTCCATCTTCCCTGTAGAGCTTTTTACTATATCCTCTCTCTTGAAAATACCACCCTCTCGAAAATACCACCTCCCTTGACTTCTTCTGACACTAATAATGAAGTTCCCATCACTTTAGAGTTGACAAAATGATTTTGTAACAAGACTGGAGAAAACCCTCATTGACAGAACTCCTCTCAGGGTTGGGAGAGATGGAATGATGGTGTGGGGTGTGAGCTGGGGACTACAGGGCATAGTGGTGGGATAAAGATGAAGCTCCCAAGGGGAATATGTGAGTAAAAATAGGTGATCACCAAACTTGCTAAGGATAAAAGTGGTGTTCTTTACTTGAGGACTTTTATTTTGTTGAGTAACCAGATGAGTAGGCATGCAGGTCAATGGCAGAGCTAAAGGGCCCCATGTAACAGAGGAACAACTGAGTACCCGCAGGGGTCGGGCAGACACCTCAGGGGAAGAAAGGAAATCAACCACCTGCATCAGTGTGACGGAAAATGGACTTCGTGGAAGTCATTGCTGATGGAAACTGAATACTTTAGGGGATGTAATATAATCCTCTTCTAGTCTGCTCTACAAAATCTTCAGTAAAGCCTGCATTGCTCACTTATGTTTTTTGTGCTAGTGGATTATTTGCCAAGGTCTGTGTCAAGGTTGATACAGATTGAAGCATACTGTTTGCCACTGGCTGGAAAGAGACTGCCTGCGGAGACAGCCACGTCTTGACAGTATCTCATTTGATCCCCACACTATCCTCATGACTTGGGCAGAAACAGAATTATGTTTCTGATTTTGCAGCGGAAGGAGAAAACATCACAGCTGCGAAGACAGGTGATGGGACTTGCCATTTATGGCAGTAAATGACAGACGTAAAATATGGATCCACGTGGCTCTTTTAACTCCAGCAAGATCTCACTCAGGTATTTGTTTACCTGAAGAATAACCTTTTTTTTTTCCACTCTTTTTGTCTTCATTTCCGCCTCTCACCTCCTCAACATGCAGCCTTTCTCTGAGAACACAGCTTCCTTAATAAGTTCAACTATCAACTGCATACAGGTGACACCCTCATACTCACAGACCTACATCTTCAGTCTTAATGTCTCCTGTATGTAAACTTTGAATCCTTATCTCTACCTACTTAGCTGGATATCACCATCATCTCAATCTCAATCTGTCCAAAATCGAAATTCCTATTTCCCCCCCTTCACTATTTCTCCTGGGCAGGTATCATGCTCCTAGATTTCTAGGCTGCAATGAGGGCTGGATGAAAGGTAGGATCCTCTGATTCCTTTTTCCTCCTCAAACTCGGCATCATCAAAGTCTTGTGGATCCTGCCTTCAGGGTATCCCTTGGGTTTTCTCTTTCCTTTTACATCTCATTTCTGTACTGCTTAATCAAGGCCCTCTTCATTTTACACCATGATTATTTTTATGTTCAATGCAAATAGATATTACTTGCATGTTTAATATTATGTTGAGAGGCTTGTAATATATTAATGTGGGATAGGGCCTCGAAAAATAAGTCTAGAGGACTTCCCAGTGGTCCAGTGGGTAAGACTCCGCGCTCCCAATGCAGGGGGCCCGGGTTCGATCCCTGGTCGGGGAGCTAGATCCCACGTGCATGCCACAACTAAAGATCCCGCATGCCACAAAGAGGATCTCACATGCCGCAACTAAGACCTGGAGCAGCCTAAATAAATAAATAAATGTTAAAAATAATAATAATAAGTCTAGAGCTCAGAGAGGTCTTAAATGAGAGAAACATATTCCTTTCACCTCCTGGGGTTCTCTTTTTGCCAGGCCTAAACGGGACAGTGAGGCAGACAACTTCAAGCCCACACAATACTCTTCTTGAACCTACGGGATGGACCCGGAGATACCAGGGGACAATCACTGGGAAAGCCAGCCCTCTGGTGCTATGGAGAATTTTAACACACATCTGAATTTATAGGGTCATCCAGGGGTTAATTCTAACTGCCCACCTACTCCCATAAATCATATCAAAGCCTGTATAATCATCTTGGCAAGTTGTACACCAAGATTTTCTAAATAGTTGCTAAGTGGTTCTAGGACCTCAGGTTCTCCCTCTCCATTATATCCTACCATCAGTTCTATACTAATCTTCAGATATATGTGTGTGTCTACACACACACACACACACACACACACACACGTTCACTTTTCTGCTTAAAACCTTGAAAGCTTCCCCAATGATCTCAGAATAATGTCCTGACTCCTTCCATGGGCATTGGGAGCCCATCACAGACAAGCCCAGCCCACTTCTCCAGCCTCACCTCCGTGTTACCCCCAACCCTTCCATCCAGGCTTGCCCATTCCACCTTCCTGAAACACACCCTGGGAAGTCTTGTTTCTAACCACAATCCCCACGTTCCCTAAGCCTGGAACCTCCTCCCTGTACTCTTAAAATCTGCCTCCTTTAAGAGAGAGTAGAGGATAGAGGAAAAGGCGAGGCTTTGGAATCAGCAACCTGGGATTCCAATTCTGGCTCCATTGCCTACTAGCTGTGGGGCCTTTTGGTCAATCACTTAACTCCCTTAGGCCTCAGTTCCCCATATGGACAATGGGAATAATAAGAATATAAACAGTATAACCCCCTAAGGCTTGCAGAGAAAAATAAGCATAATAAAATATACAAAAGTGCTATGTAAACTGGAAAGAACTACAAAAAGCATTATTATTAGTTATTATTATTATTATTATTATCTCCACAGTCACCATCCCCTTCAGATCTCTCCTCCAAAGCAGTATCATTATCATTAATAACAATTCGAGAATATTTTACATACACAATATACCTTATGGGTTTTAAATACCTTGTCCATACATCTAGTCCACTGTGCATCTCACTCATCTTGGCACTTAACCTTGGAAAAGTAATTTATCTTTTCGTATCTATGTACTCTCTTCCCATGTCCATTATCTCCTCCTTTGGAGCAATGTCCCTATTTCATATCTCCTTTCCCCATTGCCAGCACTCAAAAGTGATGGGCTTGCAAAAGTGAAAGGTTATAGGCATTGGCTCTAGAGCCAGAGAGGATTTGAATCCCATTTCTGCCACTTACTAGTTGTGTGGCCTTAGGCAGTTTATTTAAACTCTCACTGGCCCAAATTTCTTCAGCCATAAAATGGGAATGAAGTTAGCACCTACCCCACAAAACTATTATGATGCTTAAGTGAGTCAATATGGATAAAGCCTGGCACGTAGTGAGTTCTTAATAAATATAAACTATTACTATTAAGTGAGACTGAGTCTGATTCCATTCTTTTCTGCCTTATCACTTCAGCCCTCTTTCAACACAGATTCCCCATGAATCATCCTTATTCATTTATACACAGGAACAAAATCTACTGAGCATCTGTTACATACAAAAGACTGTCCCTTGGATAAAAGCAGCTGTGTTTATGCCGGATCACTTTCTGTTGCTTTCTCCTGGGCCAAATGGTACTAAGAATGAGACAAGTTCTCTGTGGATTGCAGCCTTCAGCTTGCTCCTCTTGTTTTCTCAAGCAGGGAGTAAGATGGTGTTCCAACATCAGATCACCAGGTACAAAAAAGTTCTTCATATTTTTTTACTGAAAGGCTTCTCAGGCCCCTTAACATGCTAGTATTTATGGTGAATCTCCAGCAACAGGGAATAGAGTTGGCCACATTTCCTGAACTCATTTAGCCACGGGACCTTTTATTTCACAGTTTCTCTCAGAATCAGCATTCTGTCAAATCTACTTTGGAAAATGCTACGTGGAAGTCCTATTCTTATCTGTTTCTCCTTTGTCCACAATTTCATTTTGACTAATGCAAACTGTCCTTGGAAATGCCTAACTATATGAGACTACCCACTGGAAGACTAGAGAATCTTTTTTTCTTTTTAATTGAAGTATAGTTGATTTACAATATTGTGTTAGCTTCAGGTGTACAGAAAAGTGACTCAGTTATATTGTTTTCAGATTATATTCCATTATAGGTTACTACAAAATATTGAGTATAATTCAGTACACATTGATCATATACAACATAAACAAGTCAGGCTGTATTGCTGTAAATGGCTCTAACTTCTAAAATGTATGGTAATTCCTACATAGTCAAACATTACTTATGTTTCAGCCAAAAAACAACCCCGAGCAACCATAAGAGTTGTCACAAAGACCATGTATTTCCATTAGAACTTCTAGAACTTCCCATGGAACTTATGACTCCTTTTTTTTGTTTGTTTTTTCCTTTAGCTTGTTCATCTGTTTCCCATTCTATAGCAGATTAGAAAAAGGAAGATTGGGCTCACAGAGGCAAACACACTAACCACAGACAGAATACAGCTGAGTACCTTGCCGTGAAGGTGTAGATATAAAAACTAGAAAGGTGACACAAAAATTCATTGCAACCTAGGAACAATTAGTGCAGGGTAAAATCCGCGAAGAAACTATAATATCCCTGACGACTTTATTACATCACCTCCCAGGCCCCTGAGTGATCAAGGAAAAGTTGAAGTCTATTCAAGATACTAGATTAAATAAATCAAGATAATATATAATACATTTTAGAAAGTTTTCCATCTACAATGGATTTTTTAAAAAAATAAATTAATGGATAAGAATAGATGGGTTAGGTGGACCTAGAGATTATCACACTAAGTGAAGTAAGCCAGACAAAGACAAATACACGATATCGCTTATATGTGGAATCTAAAAAAAAACATGATAGAAATGAACTTATTTACAAAACAGAAGTAGACCTACAGATATAGAAAACAAATTTATGGTTACCTAAGGGGAAAGGGAGGTGGGGGATAAATTAGGAGTTTGGGATTAACACATACACACTACTATATATAAAATAGAAAAACAACAAGGACCTACTGTATAGCACAGGGAACTATATACTCAGTATTTTGTAATAACCTATAAGGGAAATGAATCTGAAAAAGAATATATACATATATATGTGTGTGTGTGTGTGTGTGTGTGTGTGTGTGTGTATATATATATATATATATATATATATATATATACACACATACATGAATCTCTTTGCTGTACACCTGAAACTAACACAACATTGTAAATCAAATATACTTCAATTAAAAAATAACGTTTTAAAAAAAAGAATGGATGTGTTAAATGGCCAATCTTATGTTTTCCGGAGATTTCTGAGAAGAGGCGCACACCACCTCATGTTTACGATGCTGGGTAAAGGAGACGTACTTAGTATCCATGCTATTGATCATCCATCGCTTGACAATTCACCCTGTGGCTCTGCCCTTCACTGACCTTCTTAGCTCACTCTGCCCCAGTTCTGCTCAGCCTCTAGAACTCTCTAAGTCTCAAAGATCTGTGTCCAACGTCAAAATCCCTACGCAGCTGACTTGGCATTATACAGCCTCCGCTGGTCATTTATCCAAGTAACTTAACAAGAGTGAAAGATCAGGGCTACGATGCATTTACATCTAAGGAGTAAATGGTGATCCCCCAATACAGCCACGTTAGAGTGCTGGGCTTGCGCATTTGGGAGTATAAAGGGAGTTGGGGGGCCACACTTTCGAAACTGCTTCGACCACAGCACCGCAAGGTAAGTGCTCACAAGTGCCCGCTTTTTTGCTCCGTGTAGCTGTGATTATACCTGATCAGGTTACCTGGAGAGGAGAGAAGGCAACACAGCAGCCTTTGCTGAGGGCCTACTAAGCGTAAGGAACTGTGTTAACGGCAATATGGGAGACAAGATGGCGAGGCCTTTCAAGAAGCTTCTACAAAGAGTAAAAAGACAAGAATATAAGCAATTATGACACCAAAAAAAAAAAACAAAACTAACCTGCAGGATATAAAGCTGAATATAATACGTGCTTACCCCTATAATTGTTTAGGTCAGTATTATAATTGCAGTTAACAAATAAACATGCTAATTTGTGATATCTCTTCTGTGATTGCCTTGAAGTATTATTTGAAATTTTTGTGGTTGGTTATGTAAATTTTTTTCTTATGTCAGGATTTCTGGGAGATGATTGCGGGAAGAAATTCTCCCATGCATTTGATCCATCTCAGAATGCATCCTCATTTGCTTATTAATGACCAGTGTCCAGACTGCTCATTCATGGCATGCCTTGTGGACTTCGGGCTGGGTCGTGTCTGACACTGCAGGAGCATCCCTCAGAGGGGTTCTGTAGCTCTAGGAGCTTGCGATGCTTCGATTTCTGGCCACCATCTTCACCAGAATACCTTCTGTCAGACATTCACAGGGTTAAGAGAAACCTTGGGGATTTTCTGGTCCATCTGTCTCATTTACAGAAGGAAACCAAAGCTCAAGGAAATTACAACAGCTACTTTACAGAGCTGGCATTAGAAAACCGAGGTTCTGCCTCCAAGTGTGATTTCGTTTGAACCAAGGATTCAGAATATGATACTTAATCATTTAATCTTTTCCTGAGAAAGTTGTGAGAAATTTAGGATATAGCTGGAGATTATTAGGGACTCATAAAAGGAAGAGACCAAGAGTACACGACCAAAGTAGGAAAGCAAGTGTTGAAATGTCTCTTCCTGCCTAAATGGTATTTCACGACATGTTCCCCAGGTTCCATAAAAGTACTGTGTGGTAAATGGGAAGTTTAAGTTAAATTTGATATTGAAAATTATTCAGACTCTTACGGTATCCTGAGATCTTCATGTAGGTTATCAACTTCTGGACTGAGATTCCTTAGTCCCAAATAAGTTATCAGCTACCCTACCTTCATATTCTCCAAGAGAATATAGGATATTTAAGAGAGTGCCCTTCCTAGACCTCTTAAAGAAGTCTTGCCCATAATTCACAACTTTTCTCTCATTGCCAAAGAATTCAACTTCTGGTCTAAAAGCATCCAAGTTACAATCCGGATCATTCCCCTCCCTCCTTCCTTTCTTTTTTGACCCCTCACGGCCCCCTACCCTCAGCCAGAAGCATCATCTCTCTAAGTCCCCATAACACTTCATTTAGACGCTTACAGAATTTGTATTATTCTTCCTTGTTCAAAGATTTATTTGAGCATTTCCTTTAACTGTTCCTAAATTTTGCATTCCTTTAGGGTAGAGAGTGTCTTTATCCTTTTTTATATCCCCTTAAGGAGCTGACATGGTACTTTGCACACACAGAAGATACTCAAAAAAAATGTTAATCAGTGCTGTAATTACCCAATTATTTAAAGAATGATGACTTAACCGAAGGGAAAAATGGAAAATGTATTTCCATCCCACACATCCACTGTGTACTATTTAAATGTAGCTAAACTTAGAAAAGTACAAATTCTAGATTTATTTAAACTCTTCATAGTTCATTTGTTCTTTGTTTTGTTTAGTTTTGATTTCTGGAATCACTCTCTCAGAAGCCACTTCATTCCTGAAGGACACTAACCATTGCTTTGGAAACCAAGAAGGTAAGAGTCACTTTCATCTTGATTGGGAATACAATAATTGAAATTAGCAAACAGTGTTTTACACATTCTCATTCTTGCCACACTCATAGGAATCTGAAACTGATGAAATTAAAATCCATTACTTAAGTATTTCTAAAGGCAGATTACAAAATATGCAGCTAAGGAAGCAGGTCTTCCCAAATTTGCTCATCACACTAACAGGAATAAAACACACTGCAGAACTTTGACACACAAGCTCCAGGTCAATATACTTAGGTTGGCCCCAAACATGATGTTCGTAGGCTCAAGATTCAGTCTTCACACAAGTCTAACTTTGCTGTTTTTTGAGCAGAGGCCGCACCCATGAATCCCCTCAGCTGTGTCTTTACTCACAAATGATGCTGAGAGAATAAGGAGAAATGGATTCAAACCTATGTCCACTGTAGTAATAAAAAAAAAATTACTCCCCCACCTCAAGATTTGTGTTTATTGGAAGTAATTCTAGATGAATTAGGACCAAGGAAACCAAAGTATAATTAGGTCATGACCACACCATTGCTGACAAGATGCAGTAGCTGAGAAATTCCCAGGAGAGGGCTGAAAGTTGAGAGCAGTGTCATAGCGCACTGACAGCAGTAAGAGGGGTTGGGGAACACTCAGAAGGTGGTGCTGGAGGTCAGGGAGACTGGGATGGCCATCCCCATTGGAAGACCCCTAAAGACAGGAACAGAGGGGATGGTTGGAGGGACACAGCTGTGTAGGGCTGGAAGCAGGTCAAGCTCTCAAAACCAAGAAGCAGATAATTAGGGGACTTTCTGGGGGTAGAGTTTCCAGGGACACCATGAGTCATGCCAAGAGAGTTGGATGAGACCTAACAAGGGAAAGTTTTATCAGCCAAGAATACATGGTTTTAGCCCTGGGTCCCAGAGTACAGTTGTATAAATATGGGGACAAGATCTGACTTAGCAACCGGACGCACACAGCGTGCGTTGAGGGGCTTTGCTTGACAGTGAGTGGTGAGCCATCGGTGTGAGGAGGCTGCCAGAGGGCAGTCACCACCTCGGGCATGACACCTAGGTCAGGAGAGGTGAGGGCACATGCTGATGGAGGACAACATGTGGTCTGGATGTCACACTTAAGAGATTAACAGGAGTGAGCTCACTGTGATGGTAAAGGAGATGCAGAAGCACATCACGGAAGAAACAGATGAAGATAGCACTGGGGCTACTTAGCCTGGAAAAGAAAAAGCTAAGGAGGGACTTCCCTGGAGGTCCAGTGGTTAAGACTTCGCCTTCCAGGCTCAATCCCTGGTCGGGGAGCTAAGATCCTACATGCCTTGCAGCCAAAAAACCAAAACATAAAACAGAAGCAATACTGTAACAAATTCAATAAAGACTTGAAAAATGGTCCACATTAAAAAAAAAAAAAAAAAAAAAAAAAAGCTAAGGAGAACCCAGAGCAGCCATCAAATGGGTGAAGAGTTGTCTTGTGGGGAGAAGGTTTGAACTCTTTCTGTTGTTACCAAGAGCCGAAAGGAGGATCAAACATCCTGAAGTCACAGAGAGCCAGATTTCAGATTAAAGCAAGAAGTATCTTTGGCCTGCAGAAACTACCCCAAATGATTTTCCAAAATTTTCAAAAGGGAAAAAAGTCATCTTGAAGGCATTTGAGTAGGCTGGACAACACATTTGCAAGAATATCGCTGAGACAACTCATGCATCATCTAGGCAGTAAAAGTAGGAGATACTGGATTCTGAGTCATGGTTAGAGCTGTGGGTGGAAGAAGAAAAATCTTCACCTCAACACACGCAGTGACTTGAATCCCAGACGGAAAGTCTTGTTTTTCTAAGAGACCTAAAGGTATAGTTTGACCATGAGTCATTGTAGTCTTTCCCCAACTTCAGACTTCATTCTTATACTACTATCACAAATTTTGCAATACCCATTTAAGACCAGTACTGCTAATTCACTTAATATTTTGATTTACCTTGATTCCTTTTTCTTCTTAGATGTGTTTTTCAAAGTTACCCTATATGCTTGCTATGAAAGTCTGGACAGTCTATCTCAGCATCAGCTGAGACATTTAGATATTCAGAATCTCAAACTCTACTCCAGCTCTGCTGAATCAGAATATCTATTTCAACAAGATTCCCAGTTGGATTCCTATGCCCACCAAAGTTTGAGAAACACTGCTTTATATCACTACTATAAACAGATATTTCACTGTCTCTAAGTCGTTAGCACATATTATTCTATTTTATTCTAACTTTCTTCACATTTTCACAAAATATTATCTCTAAACTTGGGATGCATCTTATAATCAATGAAAGGAGTACTGTAATTAGCAGGGTGTTTTCCTTTATTAGTGGGACACAAAATAGGTTATCTTACAATCGATGGCATCTTACATTTTGCTAAAATAAGGTAATAGACTTTAATATAACTATTAAAATTAAGAAATAGTTGCCTAAAATCATTTTGTATTGGACCATTGGGACTATGCCATGGTTTTGGAAAGAGTGGCTTTATAAAAGCAAAATAATGCTCCCAAACATCACTTTGTTTGAGGCCCTTGAGAACAATTCAGTTTCCTCAGTCCCAACCACAGAGATTCTGTTGCAGATGATTTTGATGTGGATCAACTTTCGACACTTTGGGTAGCAGGCTGAACACTAAGTCAAGCTAAATGACATCAGATCATACACTTGCAGCCTGATGAGATTCCCTCACACTATAGTGCAACCATTCTCAAACTGTGGCCCATGGATCCTTGGAGATTCCTAAGAACTTTTCAAGAGGTACATGAGGTCAAAACAATTTTCATAATACCCAGATGCCATGTGCTTTCTTCACTGTGTTGACTTAATGATGCAAAAGCAAGGATGGATAGACGATCTGACACTTTATTACAAATCAAGATATGGCACCAAGCTGTACTAATAGTCATAGTATTCTTCACAGCCATACACTGACAGTGAAAAACAATTTTTTTTTAATTTAAAAAGCCAGCTTCAGGACTTCCCTTGTGGCACAGTGGCTAAGAATCCGCCTGCCAATGCAGGGGACACGGGTTCGAGCCCTGGTCTGGGAAGATCCCACATGCTGCGGAGCAACTAAGCCCGTGAGCCACAACCACTGAGCCCGTGTGCCACAACTACCGAAGCCCACACGCCTAGAGCCCATGCTCCGCAACAAGAGAAGCCACCGCAATTAGAAGCCCGCGCACCGCAACGAAGACTAGCGCTCGCCGCAACTAGAGAAAGCCTGCACGCAGCAACAAAGACCCAACGCAGCCAAAAATAAATATAAATAAATAAATAATTTTTTTAAAAAGCCAGCTTCATTGAAAAATAACCTAAAAGTTGCAGCAGTGGAGAGTATTAATTTGATTACATCTCAATTTTATCCACATCTTTATAATATTCTACATGATCAAACAGGAAGTCCATGAAAAGCACTCCTTTTGCACACTGGACTTTGACATTTGTCTCAAGGAAAAACACATGTGCAGTTGTCTGAGTTGCAAGATGAACCAGCCACTTGATTCATGAAGCACCATTTTTACTTGAAAGAATGACTAGAGGACAAACTATTGTTTCTCAGACTTGTATATCTGGCACACAGTTTCTCAAAAAGCAGTGAAGTGTGTTTATCCTTTCAAGGAAAACTACTGACAGTGTTTTTTACTAATGATATAGTTGAGTTTTCAAGCAAAAATTAAAACTTTGGAAGACTTGTATCTACTATCATTAGCTTGACAACGTCCTAATATTTGAATTTTCTAATGAGATCAGTACTGATATTAATGATTGTGATTTTTTATACTGTATAATGAAACGTGCCAATATTTGGAAGTTCTGTATAATTCAGTGAACAATATTTTCCAAATGATCAACGTATGATGTTTACACATGGGTAAAAGTTTCATTCAAAGTTCAACACAGACCAACAGATCATAATGTTTGTTGATATGGTTTCAGATTCCACATTGCAACTAGCCTTTAAGGAACTACCACAGAAACTACCACGTGTCAAGTTTTGGTATAGTATCTAAAAAGAATATCCGCAATTATTTGAAAGGGTAATTAAAATACTCTTTCCTTTTCCAAATTATATATCTGTGAAAGATTTTCTATATCTACTTTAACCAATAAACAAACAAAAAAACCCAAAAAATCATACAGCAACAGACAGAATACAGAAGCAGGCATGAAAATCCATCCATCTTCTACTCAGCAGACATTAAAGTGAGTTGCAAAAATGAAAAACAATGGTACTCTTGCCACGAATTTTTTTGTTTTGGAAAATATAGTCATTTGCATAAAAATATGTCATTAATGTTAACATGCAATGAATTTGATAGGAACTTTAAATGAATTAGATTTTCTCAATTTTGACTTCTAATACCATAAATATTGGTAGATATGACCTGCATAAACCAAACTCACTGGGTTCTCAATGGTTTTTAAGAGTGTGAAGGGGTTCTGAGAAAACAAAGCTTGAGAACTGCTGCTGTCGTAAAACTCACTTAAGCCACAAAAGTAGGGACTATCTTCACAGATGAGGAAACAATATGGATGAATTCTTCCTCTCCACCAGGCAGTAACTTAGAAAATTTAAACTGCATGAAGCCTGCAAGCCAGAGGTCCTCTTTGTGGTGCTATATTGAGTTCCAATCTCTTAACTATGAAAACTTAACCACGAGCACACAGATGGTTCAGCAGAGCCGCTGGCCAAAGTAAAATCGAAATGCAACTTATCCTGAATAAGATCCAGAGGGAAGCAGTTGCTCCTCTTTCTGTAGGACTAGATCCCCCCAGAATCTCAAGGAGGGATATTGAAACAACAGTCAGTTACCAATGAAGAGTAATTTCATAAAGTGTAAGATTGAGGGCGGGGGAAGTTCCAAGGGACAACCATAAAATGTTCAATTTTCCCACTTCTAATAGGAAACATAAAAGGCTTTATTCAAAACATATGACCTATTTCTTAAGAGAGATATGGGGATATATGTGTGTAATTGAACTCCATTTTATGGTCACTTACAGAAGAATGTATGGAAAAGAAAAAGCAGAGAAAGAAAGGGAGAAGGGGAAGAGTTGTGGGGAAAAGAAGTAGAGGGTCAGGAAGGATACGGGAAGAGGTCCAGAGGGAACAGGAAAAGCAAATGCAGATGAGGAAAAGGAACCAGAAAAGTCACACAACCTGCAGGGGCCTTAGAAATGAGCTAGGCTTGCTTCTTCATTTTAAGTGAGATTAATGGCCCAAAGAAGTTAAGTGGTTTGACCAAGTTCAGTGCCGGGACTTTAAGCCAAATTTTCTAGCTTCTAAGCAAGGAAAACACATAAAGAGAAGGTCTGTGAAAGGGGATGGTTTGGAAAGAAGTGACAGGGGGGGATGAGCGGGAGGGTGGACAGAGAGATAGAGGCAGAAAGATACATAAACACACCATACACGCACATGCACACACACACACACGCTAAGCAGTGAGTTCTAAAGCATTTATTTAATTAAACACTGTTTGTCACACCCCGACACTGCTACACATAACTAAAGTTTGGAGACCCCTGCCTTAAGCCCAGTACTTCTCAACTCTACTATGCCTAGAAATCACCTGGAGATCTTGTTAAAGTGCAGATTCTGGTTTTGTAATGCGGGGTGGTTCTGAGATTCTGAATGTCTAACAACTCCTCGGTGATGCTGATGCAACATGTTCAAGGACCACTCTTGGAGTCAGAAGGCCCTACACCAGCAGTTCTCAGAGTGTGGTCCCTGGACCACAATGATGAATTCACCATCAGCTGATGAATGCACCACGAGCATTGCCTAAGAACTTGCTAGAAATGCATATTCTCAGGCCCCATCCCATACCTACTGAATCAGAAGCTCTGGGGGTGAGGCCCAGAAATCTGTGTTTTAACAAGCTCTCCAGGTAATTCTGGTGCATGTTAAAGTTTGGAACCATTGCACTAGGCCATAATGTCTCCTATCACCTTGTTGCCTGTAATTGGCTAAACAAGTGTGGCAGTACTTTATGTTCAAGTCATTACTTTTCACTGGGCTATCTGAACTTTCTACTAGGAATTATCAACACTCACCAAGAGGAACATCTCAATCTTGCCAACTATTCAGTTGGATTTCATGTCTGATGTCTAAAGGAAAAGATTCTCCTTGGATACAGAGAGTCTAAATTATACTCCCAGTTAAATGCCACCCATATCCCACCCCACTCCGTTCCCACAATGATAAAAATCAGTGTTCCAAAATCTGAGTAGTTTAGAGGAATTTTAAGAATCATGATATGGAAATGAACAAACCAAAAAACCTCAGCTCTCCTATGTCAAAAGAAAACCAAACTTTCACTTCAGGGTTTGGAGGAAGCGGTTTAGAAAGGCCACCACTGACAAAACGGTGCACTGTTAGTGGAGATGTAAATTTGTGCAGCCACTACAGAAAACAGTATAGAGATTCCTTTAAAAATTAAAAATAGAACTACCATATGATCCAGCAATTCCACTTCTGGGTATATACCCAAAGGAAATGAAATTACTATCCCAAAGAGATACTCCCACGTTCATTGTGGCATTATTTAGAATAGCCAAGACATGGAAACGATCTAAGTGTCCACTGATGGATAAATGGATAAAGAAAAGGTCATATATAATGGAATATTATTCAGCCATAGAAAAGAATGAAATCTTGCCATTGGCAACAGTGGACCTTGAGGGCATTATGCTATGTGAAATAAGTCAGACACAGAAAGACAGATCCTGTATAATCTCACGTATATGTGGAATCTTAAAAAACCAAACTCATAGCAACAGAGATCAGATCTGTGGTTGCCAGAGGTGGCGGGTGAGAGGTGGAAGAACTGGGTGAAAGGGGTTAAAAGGTACAAACTTCCAATTATGACATAAATAAGTTCCGTGGTTGTTAAGTACAGCATGGTAACTGTAGTTAATTACACTGTGTTGTATATTTGAAAGTTGCTAAGAGAGTAGAGCTTAAAAGCTCTCATCACAAGGGCTTCCCTGGTGGTGCAGTGGTTGAGAGTCTGCCTGCCAATGCAGGGGACACGGGTTCGAGCCTTGGTCTGGGAGGATCCCACATGCCGCGGAGCAACTGGGCCCGTGAGCCACAACTCCTGAGCCTGCGCGTCTGGAGCCTGTGCTCGGCAACAAGAGAGGCCGCGATAATGAGAGGCCCGCGTGCCGCGATGAAGAGTGGCCCCCACTTGCCGCAACTAGAGAAAGCCCTCGCACAGAAACGAAGACCCAACACAGCCTTAAAAAAAAAAAAATCTCATCACAAGAAAAAGAAACTGTAAGTGAAGGGATAGATGTTAAGTAGACCTAATGCTGTGATCATTTTGCAATATATACATATATCAAATCATTATGTTGTACACCTTAAACATATACAGTGTTATATGTCAGTTACATCTCAATAAAACTGGTGGGGCAGGTGGGTAGGAAAGGCCACCACTGTGTCCTCAGGACTCACTGGACACATCCTCTTGTGTCTGTCTCCAGGCGACGCCGGGGTGAGCAAGAAGGGCGGGAAGAAGAAGGGCTCCTCTTTCCAGACCGTGTCCGCTGTGTTCAGGGTTTGTTTTTTGGCAGCTTCCACATTCGGTTGTATTTCTGCCCAGTGCAACGGCGTTTGCTAAGGTTAATGTGCTTCTTCTGGTTTGTGTCTCAGGAAAATTTAAACAAATTGATGGCCAATTCAAGGAGCACTCATCCTCACTTTGTGTGATGTCTGATTCCCAATGAGACCAAGACTCCTGGTGAGTAAGAATCCATCAGAACAGGACTCCCTGAAACGTATGCAAAATTCTGTGGGTGTGGGTGTGGGTGCACACGTGAGTATGTACATGTGTCTGTGTGCACGTGCATGTGTGTTTCCCTGAGGACAGGCTCATGAGAGCCTTTATCACTTCTCAGTCTATGAAATAGGGCTGCCAGATTTGGCAAATTAAAACCACGAGATGCCCCATTAAATTCGAATTTCAGATGAGACAATGAAAAATTTCTTAGTATAAATATGACCCATGCAATATTTGGGATATACTTATACTAAAAAAAAAAAAAAGCATTTACTGTTTCTCTGAAATTCAAATTCAACTGGGCATCCTGGGCATATTTTATCTGGCATCCCTACTATGAAATTATATCCAAAATATTATGTACATATATAGGTACATTAAATCCATACCTTTCATAAAATTCTTAAAAACATTTCCCCCCAAAGTGAAGAGCCACTATATTTGGCAAATAATCAGCTTAGGTGTTCCATAATAAAAACAGCATCAATAACAACTGTTTTCTGAGCCTAATGCAGTCCCATTATTATGTTATCTCTACTGTTTACAACACTTCACTGCAAGATAAGCATAATCATCAACATTTTATAAATGAGAAAACTGAGAGTCAGAGACCAGGTATATAGACATAGAACACCATGTGGTACAGTAGACGTTTAACCATCACCAATCCTGGATTCACAAATATGGCTGAGTTTCAGGGCCATTTGTCACAAAGGAAAGAACAAACCATCACACAGACGGTGGCTATGAGGCAGCTCTCTCACCAGCCAAGCTGTTGAATCCCAAAGGCTGGGCTTCTGGCATCAAGGTCAAGGTCCTGCTTCAGCAATGTTACAGGAGAGCAGAGGAATTAGATGATCAAGGAAAAGATCCCAGCTCCACCTATTACTGCCCAAGGGACCGCAGATGAGTCCTTTAGCTTTCTGGTCTATAAAAGGAGGATTAAAATGGCATTTTCTTTATGCATTCACTTAGTTATTAATTCATTTATTTATTGAGTGAGCGCTTATAAAGTGTTGACTCATTTTGTAAATATTAACTCATTTAACCCGCCTTAGAGGGCTGTTGTGAGAATTAAATAAGCCAGTACACGTAAAGCATTTGAAACAGGTCCCATCACAAGAACAAAACAATTGTAACCATGTATGTTGACGGAGGTTAACCAGACTTATTGTGGTGATCATCTCAAAATATATACAAATATCGAATCAATATGTTGTACACCTGAAACTAGTAAAATGTTATATGCCAATTACACCTCAGTTTTTTTTTCACACACACACACTGTATTTTATTTTTACAAGAGATAAATAGACTGACACCAAGCATCGTACATGGATGACCACAACAAAAGCAACAATGATTGCAATTACCAAACATGAAACACACTCATACTATGCCATAATATTGACATTCAGTCCAGTAATCCTCCACTGTAACAGCTCCTTTACTTTGCAGTGAAAATTGATTTGTATATTCTTTGCCTCTGAGTCCTTGTGGGATTTTTTTTTTAATTCAGACAGAAAGTCACAAAAATTATACTCATCCTCATCTGTTCACTCAGTCCCATGTAATTAATTTTTTTGTTCATCTTGATCTTTTGTTAGCACTTTTATGAGTTCATCAGTTTTTCATTAGAGTTCTGAAAATGCTTATTCATTCAGTTCAGCTGTACAGTCAGTTACCAGAAACCTGTACTTGTCAGAGTCTTTTCCATGAATTTCTTGAAGATGAAACCCTTTTATAGGAACATATTTGCAAAAGCATCAGAGTACACCCAGAACTGTCTGTAAATGACAAAAGACTTAAAAATGACCACAGTTAAAGATCTGATGAAAGTTCATAATAATGCAGTTGACAAGAAAATTAGTTATTTCTGAGATATACATTTTAAAGTAATAACTAGGATTATGACTTATAACATTATACCAGAACATATAAGATTTTTAGAAATTTCATGTGATGTCTGAAACATTTATATTAACATATTGCCATACAAATAACCCAATGAAAGTTTAGTATTAGTTGTTTTGTTTGTTTGTTTGTTTATACTGCAGGTTCTTATTAGGCATCAATTTTATACACATCAGTGTATACATGTCAATCCCAATCGCCCAATTCAGCACACCACCATCCCCACCCCACCGCAGTTTTCCCTCCTTGGTGTCCATATGTCCATTCTCTACATCTGTGTCTCAAATTCTGCCCTGCAAACCGGCTCATCTGTACCATTTTTCTAGGTTCCACATACATGCGTTAATATACGATATTTGTTTTTCTCTTTCTGACTTACTTCACTCTGTACGACAGTCTCTAGATCCATCCACGTCTCAACCAATGACTCACTTTCGGTCCTTTTTCTGGCTGAGTAATATTCCATTGTATATATGTACCACACTTCTTTATCCATTCGTCTGTTGATGGGCATTTAGGTTGCTTCCATGACCTGGCTATTGTAAATAGTGCTGCAGTGAACATTCGGATGCATGTGTCTTTTTGAATTACGGTTTTCTCTGGGTATATGCCCAGTAGTGGGATTGCTGGGTCATATGGTAATTCTAATTTTAGTTTTTTAAGGAACCTCCATATTGTTCTCCATAGTGGCTGTATCAATTTACATTCCCACCAACAGTGCAAGAGGGTTCCCTTTTCTCCACACCCTCTCCAGCATTTGTTGTTTGTAGATTTTCTGATGATGCCCATTCTAACTGGTGTGAGGTGATACCTCATTGTAGTTTTGATTTGCATTTCTCTAATAATTAGTGATGTTGAGCATCTTTTCATGTGCTTCGTGGCCGTCTGTATGACTTCTTTGGAGAAATGTCTATTTAGGTCTTCTGCCCATTTTTGGATTGGGGTGTTTGTTTCTTTAATATTGAGCTGAATGAGCTGTTTATATATTTTGGAGATTAATCCTTTGTCCGTTGATTCGTTTGCAAATATTTTCTCCCATTCTGGGGGTTGTCTTTTCATCTTGTTTATGGTTTCCTTTGCTGTGCAAAAGCTTTGAAGTTTCATTAGGTCCCATTTGTTTATTTTTGTTTTTATTTCAATTATTCTAGGAGGTGGATCAAAAAAGATCTTGCTGTGATTTATGTCAAAGAGTGTTCTTCCTATGTTTTCCTCTAAGAGTTTTATAGTTTCCATTCTCACATTTAGGTCTCTAATCCATTTTGAGTTTACCTTTGTGTATGGTGTTAGAGAGTATTCTAATTTCATTCTTTTACATGTAGCTTTCCAGTTTTCCCAGCACCACTTATTGAAGAGACTGTCTT
Organism: Balaenoptera borealis; assembly: GCF_965194805.1. NCBI lineage: Eukaryota > Metazoa > Chordata > Mammalia > Artiodactyla > Balaenopteridae > Balaenoptera > Balaenoptera borealis. The sequence goes on from NW_028123860.1 coordinate 668,063, forward strand.
TTCTCCATTGTATATCATTGCCTCCTTTTTCATAGATTAGTTGACCATAGGTGTGTGGGTTTATCTCTGGGCTTTCTATCTTGTTCCATTGATCTATGTTTCTGTTTTTGTACCAGTACCATATTGTCTTGCTTACTGTAGCTTTGTAGTATAGTCTGAAGTCAGGGAGTCTGATTCCTCCAGCTCCGTTTTTTCCCCTCAAGACTGCTTTGGCTATTACAGGTATGTGACATTCCCCATCTCTCCCCCCATCACAGGTGAGTGACAGCCCCCAGCTCTCTCCCAATCACAGGTATGGGACAGCCCCCAGCTGTCTTCGCATCACAGATGCCCGACAGCCCCCAACTCTCTCCCCATCACAGGTATGAGACAGCCCCCGGCTGTCTCCGCATCACAGGTATGTGACAGCCAGCAGCTGTCTGCGCAGCACAGGAATGTAACAGCCACCAGTACTTTCCGCATCAAAGGTATGTGACAGACCCAGCTCTCTCCCCATCACAGGTGTTTGACGGTCCCCATTTGGCTCCCCATCAGAGGTGTGTGACAGCCGCCAGCTCTCTCCCCATGACAGGTGAGTGACAGCCCACAGCTCTCTACTCATCACAGGTGTCTGACGCCCCCAGCTCTCTCCCAATCACAGGTGAGAGACAGTCCCCAACTCTCTCCCCATCACAGGTATGTGAGAGCCCCCAGCTGTCTCCACATCACAGGTATGTGTGACCCCCAGCTCTCTCCCCATCACAGGTGTTTGACAGTCCCCATTTCTCCCTCCATCACAGGTATGTGACAGTACTCATCTCTCCCCCCATAACAGGTGTGTGAGAGCCCCCAGCTCTCTCCCTGTCACAGGTGAGTGATAGCCCCCAGCTCTCTCCCCATCTGAGGTATATGACAGCCCCCAGCTGTCTCTGCATCACAGGTGAATGAAAGCCCCCAACACTCTCCCCATCACAGGTATGTGACAGCCTCCAGCTGTCTCCACATCACAGGTATGTGACAGCCCCCAACTGTCTCCGCATCACAGGTGAGTGACAGCCCCCAGCTCTGTCCCCATCTAAGGTATGTGAGAGCCCCCAGCACTCTCCCCATCACAGGTATGTGTCAGCTCGCAGCTATCTCCGCATCATAGGTGCCTGATAGCCCCCAACTCTCTCCCCATCACAGGTATGTGACAGCCCCCAGCTGTCTCCACATCACAGGTATGTGACAGCCACCAGTAGTCTCCGCATCAAAGGTATGTGACAGACCCCCGCTTCTCCCCATCAAAGGTGTGTGACAGCTACCATCTCTCCCCGATCACAGGTGAGTGACAGCCCCCAGCTCTCTAGCAATCACAGGTGAGTGACAGAACCCAGCTCTCTCCCCATCACAGGTGATTGTAGCCCCCTGCTCTCTCCTCATCACAGGTTTGTGACAGCCCACAGGTGTCTCCACATCACAGGTGCCTGAGAGACCCCAACCCTCTCCCCATCACAGGTATGTGACAGCTCCCAGCTGTCTCCGCATCACAGGTGCCTGACAGCCCCCATCTCTCTCCCCATCACAGGTATGTTACAGACCACAGTAATTGGACATCACAGGTATGAGACAGCCACTAGTTGTCTCCGCATCAACAGTATGTGTGAGCCCCAGCTCTCTCTCCATCACAGGTGTTTCACAGTCCCCATCTCTCTCCCCTTCACAGGTGTGTGACAGCCCCCAGCTCTCTCCCGATCACAGGTGAGGGACAGCCCCCAGCTCTCTCCCCATCACAGGAGTGTAACAGCCCCCAGCTCTCTCCCCATTACAGATGTGTGACAGGCCCAAGCTCTCTCTCCGTCACAGGTGTTTGACAGTCCCCATCCCTCTCCACATCATAGGTGTGTGAAAGCCCCCAGCTCCCTCGTCATCAAAGGTGAGTTACAGCTCCCATCTGTCTCCCCATCACAGGTGTGTGACAGCACCCAGCACTCCCCCCTTCACGGGTGAGTGACAGACCCCAGCACTCTCCCCATCACAGGTATGTGACAGCCGCCAGCTCTCTCCGCATCACAGGTGCCTGACAGCCCCCAGCTCTCTCCTCATCACAGGTATGTGACAGCCCCCACCTGTCTCCACATCACAGGTATGTGACAGGCCACAGCTGTCTCCGCAACACAGGTGTTTGACAATCCCCATCTCTCTCCCCATCACAGATATGTGACAGCCCCAAGCTCTCTCCCCATCACAGATGTTTGACAGTCCCCATCCCTCTCCACATCACAGGTGTGTGAAAGCCTCCAGCTCTCTCGCCATTAAAGGTAAGTTACAGCCCCCATCTGTCTCCCCATCACAAGTGTGTGACAGCCCCCAGCTCTCTCCCCATCACAGGTGGGTAACAGCACCCAGCTCTCTCCCCATCACAGGTGAGTGACAGCCCCCAGCTGTCTCCACATCACAGGTATGTAACAGCCACCCGCTTTATCCGCATCACAGGTGACTGACAGCCTCCAACACCTTTCCCAATCATAGGTGTCTGACAGCCCCCTTCTCTCTCCCCAACACAGGTGTTTCACAGTCCCCATCTATCTTCCCATCACAGGTGCGTGACAGCCCCCAGCACTCTCGCCATCACAGGTATGTGAGAGCACCCAGGCCTAAACAAATCACAGGTATGGGAGAGCCCCCAGCTGTCTCCGGATTACAGGTGCCTGACAGCCCCCAACTCTCTCCCCATCACAGATATGTGACAGCCCCCAACTCTCTCCACATGACAGGTACCTGACAGCCCCCAACTTTCCCCCCTTCACAGGTATGTGACAGCCCCCAGGCCTCTCCCCATCACAGGTGTTTGACTGTCCCCATTTCTTGCCCCATCACAGGTGTGAGACAGCCCCCAGCTCTCTCCCCATCACAGGTGATTGTAGCCCCCAGGTCTCTCCCCATCACAGGTTTCTGACAGCCCCAATTTGTCTACACATGACAGGTGCCTGACAGCCCCCAACTCTCTCCCCATCACAGGTATGTGACAGACCCCAGTATCTGCACATCACAGGTATGAGACAGCCACTAGTTTTCTCCGCATCACCAGTATGTGTGAGCCCCAGCTCTCTCTCCATCACAGGTGTTTGACAGTCCCCATCTCTCTCCCCTTCACAGGTGTGTGACAGACCTCAGCACTCTCCCGATCACAGGTGAGGGACAGCCCCCAGCTCTCTCCGCATCACAGGTGTGTGACAGCCCCCAGTTCTCTCCCCATCACAGGTATATGAGAGCCTCCCGCTGTCTCTGCATCACAGATGCCTGACAGCCCTCAACTCTCTCCCCATCACAGGTATGTGACAGCCCCCAGCTCTCTCCCCATCACACGTGGGTGACAGCCCCCAGCTCTCTCCCCATCACAGGTGTTTGAGAGTCCCCATCTCTCTCCCCATCACACGTGTGTGAAAGCCCCAGCTCTCTCGCCTTGAAAAGTGAGTGACAGCACCCAGCTCTCTCCCCATCACAGGTGTTTGACAGTCCCCATCTCTCTCCCCATCACAGGTGTGTGACAACCCCGAGCTCTCTTCCCATCACCCATGCGTGAGAGCCCCCAGCACTATCCCCATCAGAGATATTTGACAGCCCAAAGCTGTCACCGCATCACAGTTACATGTCAGCCCCCCACACTCTCCCCATCACAGTTGCGTGACAGACCCCAGCACTCTCCCCTTCACAGGTATGTGACAGCCTCCAGCTCTCTCCCCATCACAGGTGATTGACATCCCCCATCTCGCTTCCCATCACAGGTGTGTTACAGCCGCCACCTGTCTCCACATCACAGGGATGTGACAGCCACCAGCTCTCTACCCATCACAGGTGAGTGACAGCCCCCAGCACTCTCCCCATCACAGGTATGTGACAGCCCCCAGCTGTCTCCGGATCACAAGTGCCTGAGAGCCCCCAACTCTCTCCCCATCACAGGTATGTGACAGCCTCTAGCTGTGTCCGCATCACAGGTGCGTGACAGTCCCGAGCTCTCTCCCCATCACTGGTATGTGACAGCCCCCTGCTGTCTCAACATCACAGGAATGTGACAGCCCCCAGCTCTCTCCACATCACAGGTGAGGGACAGCCCCCATCTCTCTCCCCATGACAGTTGAGTGACAGCCCCCAGCTCTCTCCCCATCACAGATGATCGACATACCCCATCTCTCTTCCCATCTTAGGTGAGTAACAGCCCTCAGCTCTCTCCCCATCACACGTATGTGACAGCCCCCAGCTGTAACAGCATCACAGGTATGTGACAGTCCCCATCTCTCTCCCCATCACAGGTGTGTGACAGCCAGAAGCTGTCTCCCCATCACAGGTGAGTGACGGCCCCCAACACTCTCCCAATTACAGGTATATGATAGCCCCCAGCAGTCTCCACACCACAGGTATGTGACAATGCCAAGCTCTCTCCCCATCACAGGTGTGTGACCGTCCCCAGTTGTCTCCATATCACAGGTGCGTGAAAGCCCCAAGCTCTCTCCCCTTCACAGGTGGGTGACAGCCCCAAGCTCTCTCCTGATCACAGGTGAGTGACAGCCCCCAGCTCTCTCCCCATCACAGGTATGTGACAGCCCCCAGCTGTCTCAGCATAATAGGTATGTGACAGTCCCCATCACTCTCCCCATCACCGGTTAGTGACAGCCCCCAGCTCTACCCCCATCACCGATGTGTGACAGCCCCCAGCTGTCTCAGCATTACAAGTATGTGACAATCCCCAACTCTCTCCCCATCACAGGTGTGTGACAGCCCCCAGCTCTTTCCCCACCACAGGTGAGTGACAGCCTCCAGCTCTCTCCCCATCACAGGTATGTGACAGCCACCAGCAGTCTCCACATCACAGGTGAGTGACAGCCCCCAGCTCTCTCCCCATCATAGGTGTTTGACAGTCCGCAGCTCTCTCCCCATCACAGGTATGTGACATCCCTCAGGTGTCTCCGCATCATAGGAGCTTAACAGACCCCAACTCACTCCCCATCACAGGTATGCCACAACCCCCATTGTCTCCACATCACAGGGATGTGACAACCACTAGCTGTCTCTGCATCATAGGTATGTGTTAGCCCCAGCTCTCTCCCCATCCCCGGTGAGTGACAGCCCCCAGCTCTCTCCCAATCACAGCAGTGTGACAGCCCCCAGCTGTCTTAGCATTACAAGTAAGTGACAATCCCAATCTCTCTCCCCATCACAGGTGCGTGACAAACCCAAGCTCTCTCCCCATCACAGGTGTGTGACATCCCACAGCTCTCTCCCCATCACCGATGAGTAACAGCCCCCAGCTCTCTCCCCATCACAGGTATGTGACAGCCCCCAGCTGTCTCCGCATCACAGGTGCCTGACAAACCCCAAGTCTCTCCCCATCACAGGTATGTGACAGCCCCCAGCTGTCTCCACATCACAGGTATGTGACAACGCCAAGCTCTCTCCACGTCACAGGTTTGTGACCATCCCCAGCTGTCTCCATATCACAGGTGCGAGAAAGCCCCAGCTCTTTCCCCTTCACAGGTGGGTGACAGCCCCCAGCTCTCGCCCCATCACAGTTGATTGACAGCCCCCATCTCTCTCCCCATCACAAGTGAGTGACAGCCACCAGCTCTCTCCCCATCACAGTTGTGTGACCGTCCCCAGCTGTCTCTATATCACAGGTGCGTGACAGCCTCCTACTCTCTCCACATCACAGGTATGTCACAGCCCCCAGCTGTCTCCCCATGATAGGTATGTGATAGACCACAGCTGTCTCTATATCACAGGTATGTGACAAACCCAAGCTCTCTCCCCATCATAGGTGTTTGACCATCCCCAGCTGTCTCCATATCACAGGTGAGTGACAACGCCCAGCTCTCTCCCCTTCACAGGTGGGTGACAGCCCACAGCTCTCTCCCCATCACAGGTGAGAGACAGCCCCCATTTCTCTCCTCATTACAGGTGAGTGACAGCCCCCAGCTCTCTCCCCATCACAGGTGAGTGGCGGCCCCCAGCTCTACCCGTCACAGTTATGTGACAGCCCCCAGCTGTCTCAGCGTCACAGGTATGTGACAGTCCCCATCTCTCTCCCCTTCAAAGCTGTGTGATAGCCCCCAGCTCTCTCCACATCATAAGTGAGTGACAGCCCCCAGCTCTCTCCCCATCACAGGTGTGTGACAGCCCCCAGCTCTCTCCCTATCACAGGTGTGTGAGAGACACCAGCTATCCCCATGATACGCATGTGACAAACCACAGCTGTTTCCGCCTCACAGGTGCGTGGCAGGCCCCAACTCTCTACCCATCACAAGTATTTGACAGGCCCCAGCTGTCTCCATATCACAGTTATGTGACAGCCCCCAGCTGTCTCAGCGTCACAGGTATGTGACAGTCCCCATCTCTCTCCCCATCAAAGCTGTGTGATAGCCCCCAGCTCTCTCCACATCATAGGTGAGTGACAGACCCCAGCTTTCTCCCAATCACAGGTATGTGACAACTCCCAGCTGTCTCCACATCACAGATGCCTGACAGCACCCAACTTTCTCCCCATCACAGGTATTTGTTAGCCCTTAGCTGTCTCCACATTACAGGTATGTGACAGCCCCCAGTTCTCTCCCCATCACAGGTGTGTCAGTCCCCAGCTCTCTCCCCATCACAGGGGAGTGACAGTCCCCATCCCTTCCCCTTCACAGGTGTGTGACATCCCCCATCTCTCTCCCCATCACCGGTGAGTGACAGCCCCCAGCTCTCTCCCCATCACAGGTGAGTGGCGGCCCCCAGCTCTACCCGTCACAGTTATGTGACAGCCCCCAGCTGTCTCAGTGTCACCGGTATGTGACAGTCCCCATCTCTCTCCCCATCAAAGCTGTGTGATAGCCACCAGCTCTCTCCACATCATAGGTGAGTGGCAGACCCCAGCTTTCTCCCAATCACAGGTATGTGACAACTCCCAGCTGTCTCCATATCACAGATGCCTGAAAGTACCCAAATTTCTCCCCATCACAGGTATGTGTTAGCCCTTAGCTGTCTCCACATCACAGGTATGTGAAAGACACCAGCTGTCTCCGCATCACAGGTATGTGACAGCCCCCAGGTCTCTCCCCATCACAGGTGTTTGACAGTCCGCATGTCTTTCCCCATCACAGGTGTGTGATAGCCGCGAGCTCTCTCCCCATTAGAGGTGAGTGACAGCCCCCAGCTCTCTCCCCATCACAGGTGTGTCAGTCCCCAGCTCTCTCCCCATCACAGGGGAGTGACAGTCCCCATCCCTTCCCCTTCACAGGTGTGTGACAGCCCCCAGCTCTCTCCCGATCACAGGTAAGTGACACCCCCAGCTCTCTCCACATCACATGTGTGTGACAGCCCCCAGCTCTCTCCCCATCACAGGTGTTTGACAGGCCCCATCTCCCGCGCCATCACAGGTGTGTGACAGCCCCCAGCTCTCCCTCCATCACAGGTGTGTGACCGTCCGCATCTATCTCCATATCACAGGTGCATGACAACGCCCAGCTCTCTTCCCTTCACAGGTGGGTGACAGCCCCGAGCTCTCTCCCCATCACAGGTGAGTGACACCCCCCAGCTCTCTCCCCATCAGAGGTAGTTGACAGACCCCAGGTGTCACCGCATAATAGGTGCCTGGCAGACCCCAACTCTCTCCCCATCACAGGTGTGTGACCGAGCCCAGCTGTCTCCATATCACAGGTGCGTGACAGCCCCAGCTCTCTCCCCATCACAGGTGATTGACATACCCCATCTCTCTTCCCATCTCAGGTGAGTAACAGCCCTTAGCTCTCTCCCCATCACAAGTATGTGACAGCCCCCAGCTGTAACAGCATCACAGGTATGTGACAGTCCCCATCTCTCTCCCCATCACAGGTGTGTGACAGCCAGAAGCTGTCTCCCCATCACAGGTGAGTGACGGCCCCCAGCCCTCTCCCAATTACAAGTATATGATAGCCCCCAGCAGTCTCCACATCACAGGTATGTGACAAAGCCAAGCTCTCTCCCCATCACAGGTGTGTGACCGTCCCCAGTTGTCTCAATATCACAGGTGGGTGACAGCCCCAAGCTCTCTCCTGAACACAGGTGAGTGACAGCCCTCAGCTCTCTCCCCATCACAGGTATGTGACAGCCCCCAGCTGTCTCAGCATAACAGGTATGTGACAGTCCCCATCTCTCTCCCCATCACCGGTGAGTGACAGCCCCCAGCTCTCTCCCCATCCCCGGTGAGTGACATCCCCCAGCTCTCTCCCAATCACAGCAGTGTGACAGCCCCCAGCTCTCTTAGAATTACAATTAAGTGACAATCCCCATCTCTCTCCCCATCACAGGTGTGTGACAACCCCAAGGTCTCTCCCCATCACAGGTGTGTGACATCCCCCATCTCTCTCCCCATCACCAGTGAGTTACATCCCCCAGCTCTCTCCCCATCACTGGTATGTGACAGCCCCCAGCTGTTCCCGCATCAGAGGTGCCTGACAAACCCCAAGTCTCTCCCCATCAAGGTATGTGAGAACCCCCAGCTGTCGCCACATCATAGGTATGTGACAACGCCAAGCTCTCTCCTCATCACAGGTGTGTGACCATCCCCAGCTGTCTCCATATTACAGGTGCGTGAAAGCCCCCAGCTCTTTCCCCTTCACAGGTGGGTGACAGCCCCCAGCTCTCGCCCCATCACAGTTGATTCACAGCCCCCATCTCTCTCCCCATCACAAGTGAGTGACAGCCCCCAGCTCTCTCCCCATCACAGGTGTGTGAATGACCCCAACTGTCTCCATATCACAGGTGCGTGAAAGCCCCCAGCTCTCTCCCTTTCACAGGTGGGTGACGGCCCCTAGCTATCGCTCCACAACATGTATGTGACAGCCCCCATCTCTCTCCCCATCACAAGTGAGTGACAGCCCCCAGCTCTCTCCCCATCACAGGTGTGTGACCGTCCCCAGGTGTCTCCAAATCACAGGTGAGTGACAATGCCCAGCTCTCTCCCATTCACAGGTGTGTGACAGCCACCAGCTCTCTCCCCATCACAGGTGAGTGACAGCCCCCAGCTCTCTCCCCATCACAGGTATCTGAGAGCCCCGAGCTGTCTCCGCATCACAGGAGCCTAACAGCCCCCAACTCTTTCCCCATCACAGTTATGTCACAACGCCCATTGTCTCCACATCACAGGTATGTGACAACCAATAGGTGTCTACGCATCACAGGTATGTGTGAGCCCCAGCTCTCTCCCCATCACAGGTGTGCGACAGATCCCAGCTCTCTCCCCATCACAGGTGAGTGATAGACCCCAGCTTTCGCCCCATCACAGGAACGTGACAGCGCCCACCTGATTCCGCATCACAGGAGCCTGACAGCCCCCAACTTTCTCCCCTTCACAGGTATGTGTCAACCCCCAGCTGTCTCCACATCACAGGTATGTGAAACACACCAGCTGTCTCCGCATCACAGGTATCTGACAGCCTACAGGTGTCTCCCCATCACAGGTGTTTGACAGTCCCCATCTCTTTCCCCATCACAGGTGTGTGACAGACCCCAGCTCTCTCCCCATTTCAAGTGAACAAGAGATCCCAGCTCTCTCCTCATCACAGGTATATGAGAGACCCCATCTTTCTCCGCATCACAGGATCCTAACAGCCCCCAACTCTCTCCCCATCACAGGTATGTCACAACCCCCATTGTCTCCACATCACAGGGATGTGACAAACACTAGCTGTCTCTGCATCATAGGTATGTGTGAGCACCCAGCTCTCTCCCCATCCCCGGTGAGTGACAGCCCCCAGGTGTCCCCCAATCACAGCAGTGTGACAGCCCCCATCTGTCTTAGCATTACAAGTAAGTGACAATCCCCATCTCTCTCCCCATCACATGTGTGTGACAACCCCAAGCTCTCTCCCCATCACAGGTGTGTGACATCCCACAGCTCTCTCCCCATCACCGGTGAGTTACAGCCCCCAGCTCTCTCCCCATCACAGGTATGTGACAGCCCCCAGCTGTCTCCGCATCACAGGTGCATGACAAACCCCAAGTCTCGCCCCATCACAGGTATGTGACAGCCCCCAGCTGTCTCCACATCACAGGTATGTGACAACGCCAAGCTCTCTCCTCGTCACAGGTTTGTGACCATCCCCAGCTGTCTCCATATCACAGGTGCAAGAAAGCCCCAGCTCTTTTCCCTTCACAGGTGGATGACAGCCCCCAGCTCTCGCCCCATCACAGTTGATTGACAGCCCCCATCTCTCTCCCCATCACAAGTGAGTGACAGCCACCAGCTCTCACCCCATCACAGTTGTGTGACCGTCCCCAGCTGTCTCTATATCACAGGTGCGTGACAGCCGCCTACTCTCTCCCCATCACAGGTATGTCACAGCCCCCAGCTGTCTCCCCATTATAGGTATGTGATAGACCACAGCTGTCTCTATATCACAGGTATGTGACAAACCCAAGCTCTCTCCCCATCATAGGTGTTTGACCGTCCCCAGCTGTCTTCATATCACAGGTGAGTGACAACGCCCTGCTCTCTCCCCTTCACAGGTGGATGACAGCCCCCAGCTCTCTCCCCATCACAGGTGAGAGACAGCCCCCAGCTCTCTCCCCATCACAGGTATGTGACAGCCCCCACCTGTCTCCACATCACAGGTATGTGACAGCCCCCAGCTCTCTCCCCATCACAGGTATGTGACAGCCCCCAGCTGTCTCAGCATAACAGGTATGTGACAGTCCCCATCTCTCTCTCCATCACCGGTGAGTGACAGCCCCCAGCTCTACCCCCATCACCGGTGTGTGACAGCCCCCAGCTGTCTCAGCATTACAAATATGTGACAATCCCCAACTCTCTCCCCATCACAGGTGTGTGACAGCTCCCAGCTCTCTCTGCATCACAAGTATGTGACAGCCCCCAACTCTCTCCTCATCACAAGTATTTGACAGGCCCCAGCTGTCTCCACATCACAGGTATGTGACTGCCCCCAGTTGTCTCCCCATTTATGTATGTGACAGCCCCCAGCTGTCTCCACATCACAGGTATGGGGCAACCCCAAGCTCTCTCCCCATCAGAGGTGTTTGAGAGTCCCCAGCTGTCTCAGCATTACAAGTATGTGACAATCCCCAGCTCTCTCCGCATCACAGGTGTGTGACAGCCCCCAGCTCTTTCCCCATCACAGGTGAGTGATAGCCCCCAGCTCTCTCCCCATCACAGGTATATGACAGGCCCCAGCTGTCTCCACATCACAGGTATGTGACAGTCCCCAGCTCTCTCCGCATCACAAGTGCCTGACAGGACCCAACTCTCTCCCCATCACAGGTGTGTGACAACCCCCAGCTGTCTCCGCCTCACAGGTATGTGACAGTCCCCATCTCTCTCCCCATCACAGGTGTGTGACAGCCCCCAGCACTCTCCCCATCACAGGTGAGTGACGGCCCGCGGCTGTCTCCCCATCACAAGTATGTGACAGCCCCCAGCTGTCTCCGCATCAAAGGTGCCTGACAGCTCCCAACTCTCTCCCCATCACAGGTATGTTACAGCCGCAAGCTGTCTCCACATCACAGGTATGTGACAGCCACCAGCTCTATCTGCATCACAGGTATGTGACAGCCCCCAGCTGTCTCCACATCACAAGTATGTGACAGCAACTACCTGACTCCGCATGACATGTATGTGACTTGCCCCAGCACTCTCACCATCAGAAGTGTTTGACAGTCCCCATCTCTTTCCCCTTCACAAGTGAGTGAGAGCCCCAAGCTCCCTTTCCATCACAGGTGTGTGACATCCCACAGCTCTCTCCCCATCCCCGGTGAGAGACAGCCCCCAGCTCTCTCCCAATCACAGCAGTGTGACAGCCCCCAGCTGTCTTAGAATTACAAGTAAGTGACAATCCCCATCTCTCTCCCCATCACAGGTGTGTGACATCCCCCAGCTCTCTCCCAATCACCGGTGAGATACAGCCCCCAGATCTCTCCCCATAACAGGTATGTGACAGCCCCCAGAGGTCTCCGCATCACAGGTGCCTGACAAACCCCAAGTCTCTCCTCATCACAGGTATGTGAGAACCCCCAGCTGTCGCCACATCATAGGTATGTGACAACACCAAGCTCTCTCCTCATCACAGGTGTGTTGCCATCCCCAGCTGTCTCCATATCACAGGTGGGTGACATCCCCCAGCTCTCGCCCCATCACAGTTGATTCACAGCCCCCATCTCTCTCCCCATCACAAGTGAGTGACAGCCCCCAGCTCTCTCCCCATCACAGGTGTGTGACCGTCCCCAGCCGTCTCCATATCACAGGTGCGTGAAAGCCCCCAGCTCTCTCCCTTTCACAGGTGGGTGACGGCCCCTAGCTATCGCTCCAACACATGTATGTGACAGCCCCCATCTCTCTCCCCATCACAAGTGAGTGACAGCCCCCAGCTCTCTCTCTATCACAGGTGTGTGACCATCCCCATGTGTCTCCATATCACAGGTGAGTGACAATGCCCAGCTCTCTCCCATTCACAGGTGTGTGACAGCAACCAGCTCTCGCCCCATCACAGGTGAGTGACAGCACCCAGCTCTCTCCCCATCACAGTGTCTGAGAGCCCCTAGCTATCTCCGCATCAAAGGAGCCTAACAGCCCCCAACTCTCTCCCCATCATAGTTATGTCACAACGCCCATTGTCTCCACATCACAGGTATGTGACAACCACTAGCTGTCTACACATCACAGGTATGTGTGAGCCCCAGCTCTCTCCCCATCATAGGGGAGTGACAACCCCCAGCTCTCTCCCCATCACAGGTGTGCGACATGCCCAGCTCTCTCCGCATCAGAGGTGAGTGATAGGCCCCAGCTTTCTCCCCATCACAGGTATGTGACAGCCCCCAGCTGATTCCGCATCACAGGAGCCTGACAGCCCCCAACTTTCTCCCCATCACAGGTATGTGTCAACCCCGAGCTGTCTCCACATCACAGGTATGTGAAACACACCAGCTCTCTCCCCATCACAGGTGAGTTACAGCCCCCAGCTCTCTACCCATCACAGGTGTGTGAAGCCCCCAGCTCTCTCTCCATCACAGGTGAGTGATCCCCCCAGCTCTCTCCCCATCACAGGTTTGTGACACCCCCAGCTGTCTCCACATCACAAGTATGTGACAGCAACTACCTGACTCCGCATCACAGGTATGTGACTGGCCCCAGCACTCTCCCCATCAGAAGTGTTTGCCAGTCCCCATCTCTTTCCCCTTCACGAGTGAGTGACAGCCCCAAGCTCCCTTCAATTCACAGGTGTGTGACATCCCCCAGCTATCTCCCCATCCCCGGTGAGTGACAGCCCCCAGCTCTCTCCCAATCACAGCAGTGTGACAGACCCCAGCTGTCTTAGAATTACAAGTAAGTTACAATCCCCATCTCTCTCCCCATCACAGGTGCGTGACAATCCCAAGCTCTCTCCCCATCACAGGTGTGTGATATCCCCCAGCTTTTTCTCCATCACTGGTGAGTGACGGCCCCCAGCTCTCTCCCCATCACAGGTATGAGACAGCCCACAGCTCTCTCCGCATCACAGGTATGTGAAAGACACCAGCTGTCTCCGCATCACAGGTATCTGACAGTCCCCATCATTTTCCCCATCAGAGGTGTGTGACAGGCCCCAGCTCTCTCCCCATTTCAGGTGAGTAAGAAATCCCAGCTCTCTCCCCATCACAGGTATCTGAGAGCCCCCATCTGTCTCCGCATCACAGGAGCCTAACAGCCCCCAACTCTCTACCTATCACAGGTATGTCACAACCGCCATTGTCTCCACATCAAAGGGATGTAACAACCACTAGCTGTCTCTGTATCATAGGTATGTGTGAGCCCCCAGCTCTCTCCTCATCACAAGTGAGTGACAGCCCCCAGCGCTCTCCCGATCACAGGTGTGTGACCATCCCCAGCTGTCTCCATATAACAGGTGCGTGAAAGCCCCCAGCTCTCTCCCTTTCACAGGTGGGTGACAGCCCCTATGTATCGCTCCAACACATGTATGTGACAGCCCCCATCTCTCTCCCCATCACAAGTGAGTGACAGCTACCAGCTCTCTCCCCATCACAGGTGTGTGACCGTCCCCAGGTGTCTCCATATCACAGGTGAGTGACAATGCCCAGCTCTCTCCCATTCACAGGTGTGTGACAGCCACCAGCTCTCTCCCCATCACAGGTGAGTGACAGCTCCCAGCTCTCTCCCCATCACAGGTATTTGAGAGCCCCCAGCTGTCTCCACATCACAGGAGCCTAACAGCCCCCACCTCTCTCCCCATCATAGGTATGTCAGAACGCCCATTGTCTCCACATCACAGGTATGTGACAACCACTAGCTGTCTACGCATCACAGGTATGTGTGAGCCCCAGCTCTCTCCCCATCACAGGTGAGTGACAACCCCCAGCTCTCTCCCCATCACTGGTGTGCGACAGACCCCAGCTCTCTCCCCATCACAGGTGAGTGATAGGTCCCAGCTTTCTCCCCATCACAGGTATGTGTCAATCCCCAGTCGTCTCTACATCACAGGTATGTGAAAGACACCAGTAGTCTCTGCATCACAGGTATCTTACAGACCCCAGGTCTCTCCCCATCACAGGTGTTTGACAGTCCCCATCTCTTTCCCCATCACAGGTGTGTGACAGACCCCAGCTCTCTCCCCATTTCAGGTGAGTAAGAGATCCCAGCTCTCTCCCCATCACAGGTCATTGTAAGCCCTCAGTTCTTTCCCCATCACAGGTATGTGACAGCCACCAGGTGTCTCCACATCATAGGTGCCTGACAGCCCCCAACACTCTCCCCATCACAGGTATGTGACAGACACCAGTATCTCCACATCACAGGTATGTGACAGCCACTACATGTCTCCGCATCACAAGTATGTGTGAGTCCCAGCTCTCTCTCCATCACAGGTGTTTGACAGTCCCCATCTCTCTCCCCTTCCAGGTGTGTGACAGCCCCCAGCTCTCTCCCCATCACAGGTGAGCGACATGCCACAGCTCTCTCCCCATCACAGGTGAGAGACAGCCCCCTGCTATCTCCCCATTACAGGTGTGTGAGAGACCCGAGCTCTCTCTCTATAACAGGTTAATGAAAGCCCACAACTCTCTCCAGATCACAGGTATGTGAGAGCCCGCAGCTGACTCCGCATCACTGGTGATCGACAGCCCCCAACTCTCTGCCAATCACAGGTATGTGACAGCCCCCATCTCTCTCCCCATCACAGGTGTGTGACAGCCCACAGCTCTCTCCCCATTACAGGTGAGTGACAGCCCCCATCTCTCCCCCCATCACCAGTGTGTGACATCCCTCAGCTGTCTCAGCATTACAACTATGTGACAATCCCTAACTCTCTCCCCATTCCAGGTATGTGACAGCCCCCAGCTCTGTCCCCATCACAGATATGTGACAGACCCCAGCTCTCTCCCCATCACAGGTGAATGACAGCCCCCATCTCTCTTCCAACCACAGGGTGAGTAAAAGCCCCCAGCTCTCTCCCCATCACTGGAATGTTACAGCCGCCACCTGACTCCACATCACAGGTATGTGACAGCCACCAGCTCTCTCCGAATCACAGGTATGTGACAGCCCCCAGCTCTCTCCCCATCACAGGGGAGAGACTGCCCCAGCTCTCTCCCCATGATAGGTATGTGACAATCCACAGCTGTCTCCGCCTCACAGGTGCGTGACAGCCTCCAACTCTCTCCCCATCACAGGTATGTCACAGACCCCAACTGTCTCCCCATTATAGGTATGTGATAGACCACAGCTCTCTCCATATCACAGGTATGTGACAACCCCAAGCTCTCTCCCCATCATAGGTGTTTGACCGTCCCCAGCTGTCTCCATATCACAGGTGAGTGACAACGCTCAGCTCTCTCCCGTTCACAGGTGGGTGACAGCCCCCAGCTCTCTCCCTATCACAGGTGAGAGGCAGCCCCCATCTCTCTCCTCATTACAGGTGAGTGACAGCCCCCAGCTCTCTCCCCATCACAGGTGAGTGACAGCCCCCAGTTCTCTCCCCATCACAGGTTTGTGACAGCTCCCAGCTGTCTCTTCATCACAGGTGCCTGAGAGCCCCCAACTCTGTCCCCATCACATGTATGTGAAAGGCCCCAGCAGTCTCCACATCACAGGTATTTGTCAGCCCCCACCTCTCTTCCCATCACTGGTGTTTGACAGTTCCCATCTCTCTCCCCATCACAGGTGTGTGACAGCCCACATCTCTCTCCCCATCACAGGTGAGTGACAGCCCCTAGCTCTCTCCCCATCACAGGTATGTGACAGCCCCAAGGTGTCTCCACATCACAAGTATGAGACAGCAAATAGCTGTCTCCGCATCACAGGTATGTGACAGCCCCCAGCTGTCTCCATATCACAGGTGTGTGAAAGCCCCCAGTTCTCTGCCCTTCACAAGTTGGTGACAGACCCCAGCTCTCTCTCCATCACAGGTGTGTGACCGTCCCCAGGTGTCTCCATATCTCAGGTGAGTGACAACGCCCAGCTCTCTCCCATTCACAGGTGTGTGACAGCCACCAACTTTCTTCCCATCACAGGTATGTGTCAACCCCCAGCTATCTCCACATCACAGGTATGTGAAAGACACCAGCTGTCTCCGCATCACAGGTATCTGACAGCCCCAAGGTCTCTCCCCATCACAGGAGTTTGAGAGTCCCCATCGCTTTCCCCATTACAGGTGTGTGACAGACCCCAGCTCTCTCCCCATTTCAGGTGATTGTAAACCCCCAGCTCTCTCCCCATCACAGGTATATGACAGCCCCCAGCTGTCCCCGCATCTCAGGTGCCTGACATCCCTCAACTCTCTCCCCATAACAAGTATGTGATAGCCCCCACATGTCTCCACATTACAGGTATGTGACGGCCCCCTGATTTTTTCGCATCACAAGTGCTGGACAGCCCTCAATTCTCTACGCATCACAGGTATGTGACAGCCCACAGCTGTCTCCGCATCACATGTGCCTGACAGGCCCCAACTCTCCCCATCTCAGGTATGTGACAACCCCCAGCTCTCTCCCCATCACAGGTATGTGACAACCCCCAGCTCTCTCCCTATCTCAGGTATGTGACAGCACTCAACTGTCTCCACATCTCACGTATGTGACAGACCCCAGCTTTCTCCCCATCACAGGTGAGTGACAGCCTCCAGGTGTTCCCCATCACAGGTATATGACAGCCTCCAGCTCTCTTACCATCACAGGTGTTTCACAGCCCCCATCCCTCTCCCCATCACAGGTGTGTGACACCCCCAGATCTCTCCCCTGCACAGGTGTGTGACAGCTCCCAGCTCTCTCCGCATCACAGCTATGTGACAGCACACAGCTGTCTCATCATCACAGGTATGTGACAGTCCCCATCTCTCTCCCCATTACATGTGTGTGACAACCCCCAGCTTTCTCCCCATCACAGGTGAGTGACGGCACCCAGATGTCTCTCCATCACAAGTATGTGATAGTCCCAAGCTCTCTCTTCATCACAGGTGCCTGACAGCCCCCAACTCTCTCCCGATCATAGGTATGTGACAGCGCCCAGCTGTCTCCACATCACAGGTATGTGACAGTCCCCATCTCTCTCCCCATCACAAGTGTGTGACAGACGCCAGCTCTCTCCCCATCACAGGTGAGTGACAGCCCCAAAATCTCTCCTCATCACAGGTGTCTCACAGGCTCCAGCTCTCTCCCCATCACAGGTATGTGACAGCCCCCAGCGGTCTCCGCATCACAGGTGCCAGACAGGCCCCAACTCTCTCCCTATCACAGGTTTGTGAAAACCCCCAGCTGTCTCCGCCTCACAGGTATGTGACAGCCCACAGCTCTCTCCCCATCACAGGTGAGTGACAGCCCCCAGCTGTCTCCCCATCACAGGTATATGACAGGCCCCAGCTGTCTCCACATCACAGGTATATGACAGCCCCCAGCTGTCTCCCCATTATAGGTGACAGCCCCCAGCTCTCTCCACATAACTGTTATGTGACAACCCCAAGCTCTCTCCCCATCACAGGTGTGTGACCTTCCCCAGTTGTCTCCATATCACAGGTGCGTGACAATGCCCAGCTCTCTTCCATTCACAGGTGGGTGACAGCACCCAGCTCTCTCCCCATCCCTGGTGAGTGAGAGACCCCCTCTCTCTCCCCATTACAGGTGAGTGGCAGCCTCCAGCTCTCTCCCCATCACAGGTATGTGACAACCCCCAACTGTCTCAGGGACTCAGGTATGTGACAGTCCCCATCTCTCTCCCCATCACAGGTGTGTGACAGCCCCCTGCTCTCTCCACATCACAGGTGAGTGACAACAACCAGGTCTCTCCCCATCACAGGTACCTGACAGCCCCCAGCTGTCTCCGCATCACAGGAGCCTGACAGCCCCCAACTTTCTCCCCATCACAGGTATGTGACAGCCCCCATTGTCTCCACATCACAGGTATGTGACAACCACTAGCTCTCTTCCCATCAGAGGTGTGTGACAGCCCCCTGCTCTCTCCCCAGCACAGGTGAGTGACAGCCCCCAGCTCTCTCCCATCACAGGTGTGCGACTGCCCCCAGGTCTCTCCCTATCACAAGTGAGTGACAGCCCCCTGCTTTCTCCCCATCACAGGTATGTGACAGCCCTCAGCTCTCTCCTCGTCACAGGTGCCTGACAGCCCCCAACTTTCTCCCCATCACAGGTATGTGTCAGCCCCCAACTGTCTCCACTTCACAGGTATCTGAAAGACACCAGCTGTCTCCGCATCACAGGTATGTGACAGCCCCCAGGTCTCTCCCCATCACAGGTGCCTGACAGCCCCCAACTTTCTCCCCATCACAGGTATGTGTCAGCCCCCAACTTTCTCCCCATCACAGGTATGTGACAGCCCCCAGCTGTCTCCACATCACAGGTGTGTGACCGTCCCCACCTGTCTCCATATCACAGGTGTGTGACAGCCCCCAGCCCTCTCCCCTTCTCATCTGGTTGACAGCCCTCAGCTCTCTACCCATCACTGGTATGTGACAACCCCAAGCTGTCTCCACATCACAGGTGCGTGACAGCCCCCAGCTCTCTCCCCATCACAGGTAGGTGGCAGTCCCCATCTCTCTCCCCATCACCGGTGAGTCACAGCCCCCAGCTGTCTCCCAATCACAGGTATGTGACAGCCCCCAGCTGTCTCTGCACCACAGGTGCCTGACAGCCCCCAACTCTCTCCCCATCACAGGTATGTGACAGCCCCCAGTCGTCTCTACATCACAGGTATGTGACTGCCCCCAACTGTCTCCCCATCACAGGTATGTCACAGCCCCCAGCTGTCTTCCCGTCACAGGGGTGTGACAGCCCCCCTTCTCTTCTGGCCACCACTCCCCCATTTGGCCACAGCCTCCTCCTTCCCGATTCCCCACAAAATCCTCACATCTATTCACTTTACCCTGGGACCCAAACTTCCCCAATGTAAGGCATAGTCACAGTCAAGCCTTGTTCTCGAGAACAGAGGGTTCGCTGGGCTGCTAAGCTCCGTGCTCTTCTACAGAACATATCTTCCATGGATTCTGTCTCTACATGGCTTTGTGTCCTTGATCCTGTCACTAGATCCCTTAGGATCTCAGACCGCTGTCCTACAAAACTAGACCAGACCCAATGCCCTCTAAAGCCCCTTCTATTTCTGAGACCATGATTCTATGTGTTTTCTCCACAGTAGTCTCCCCCGGTCCTCTCTGTGACCCTTTTGTGTACCGTGTGAAGGTTCAGGGTCATACAGGTGTTCTGTTGTTCCTCCCTCTGCATCTTCAGGTGAGGCCACACACCTGTGTCTTGTCGACACCTCCCCCGAAAGGTTTCCCTGTCTTTGTCCTCTCCTATATGAAGGTCATGAATGAATCACCAATCCCCAAATTCCCTGGCAAATGCCGGTGCTATCAGACAGAGCCTGTGAAAACAGCCTAAATCAAGCCTGTGCTTTGCAGAAGAGATTTCCGACTTAACCATGCAGATTGCGGAAATGAGCAAGAATCTTCAGGAATTGGAGAAGACCAGGAAGCGAGTGCAGCAAGAAAAGTCAGACCTCCAGGCTGCCCTGGAAGAGGTGGAGGCACTTGTCTGAGAAGTGAAGGAGGGCGGGGCGCTGAGGAAGGGGACTAGACCACCCCCAGGGGCCCTTCCTGCAGGAGGCACTGGGGCTCCAATGGGAAGAATCCAGCCCCACCCCCACCCTGGGGGGGACCAGCTGCTCTCTGCTGCCTCGCCTCATGAGTGTTCTCTAGTCCATCGTATTTCTCCTATTGAATAAATAAACTTGTTCATTATGTCCTCAACGTCTTCCTCTCAGAAAGCAAGAACTCAATCACCAAACATCCTGAGAGCCAGCTCAGAATCCCTTAGTTTTAACAGAGAGTTATACAAGGTCATCTTTGGCTGCTGGGAATTCTGTGTGGTCCAAAGAGTGCAGGATCCTGATGCTATCACCAGCTGTGGCCAGTGAGGGGCGGATGCTTAAGAGGGTCTAGGGAAATTTGCACTATGCAGGATAACAGGAGAGCAATTCCTCTGTCTTTCTCTGTCTTTTTTGAGCAGAGGTTGGCTCCTGACTTATGGTCACTATTTAAAAAGACACAGTAATCAAAATTTTTATTAATTGAAAACGATGCTCTGTCCTTCTCAAGACATAAGATTGTTAACAACAAAGCTTCAATTCTAGTTTCATTACTAGTAACAATTTGGGAGCAAACTGTTTGATCTTTTTGAGTACTGTTCTATTTATTTGTAAAATGAGCCTAATAATACCCTTTTTATCCTAATGGGGATGAAAAACCTCATTCAAGAAGGTGGCTGCCCCCGGCAATCCCAATCACTCCTTTACTTTTATCAGGGTTCCTTGAAGCATGAAGAGGGCAAGATTTTGCGTGTCCAGCTAGAGTTGAACCAGCTGAAATCTGAGCTTCACCGCAAGATCACTGAGAAGGAAGAAGAAATCGAGCAGCTGAAAAGAAACAGCCAGCGGGCAACAAAAGCCATGCAAAGCGTGCTGGATGCTGAGATCTGGAGCCGGAATGTTGCTCTGAGGCTGAAGAAGAAGATGGAGAGAGACCTCAGTGAGATGGAGATTCAGCTGGGCCACTCCAACCGCCAGGTGGCAGAGACCCAGAAATACCTGTGCTCAGTCCAGAGCCAGCTCAAGGTGAGTGCACGGCCCCTGGAGGACCTGGCGGGACCTCAGCCTGCCCTGGGCTCCGGTCTCACCACTGGTTTCTCGTGAACGACTCCCAGTTGCATCTGGATGACACCCTGAGGAGCAGCGAGTACCACAAGGAGCAGCTGGCCCTCGTGGAGCGCAGGAATGGCCTCTTGCTGGAGGAGCCGGAGGAGAGGAAGGTGGCCCTGGCACGGACGGAGCGCACCCGCAAGCTGGCGGAGCACAAGCTGCTGGAGGCCAGCGACTGCGTGCAGCTCCTTCACTCCCACGTGTGTCCGTCCTCACTCCACTCTGGGTCCACCCTGGAGGCAGGCAGGACCCAGGCTTGATGGAGAGGAGTTCCCACCGCTCCTTCCAGGCTAGCGGTCAAGACAAACTTCCATTAGGCCTAGTTCTTGGAATAACTTGGTCTCTAGATGGACAGATTGCTGAGCTTTCTTTTATCTGAAGATAAAAGATCATGGGGAAATCAGAGCAAGGCATGACAAATTATTGCATAAAAGGGCTGGAAAAGGCTTCACAGAGGCAGTAACATTTAAGCTGCAAGCTTAGAAAATTAGGATTGTCTTTGGAAATAATTACTTTTAGGAAAGTTCAAGAATTCCTTGTTTCATTTCTTATTTTTTTGGACCACACCACATGGCATACGGGATCTTAGTTCCCCAACCAGAGATTGAACCCGCGCCCCGCGCGGTGGAAACACAAAGCCCTAATCACTGGACTGCCAGGGAATTCCCCCAAAATTCCTTGCTTTAAAAACTATTTTTTGAATTAGCCAAAAAACTAGAAGAATACCAACCATATTGTTAGCATTTTGGGATCTCCTATTCTAGGCTCTTGTGTCTATACATAAATATGATATTTTTTGTAAACGTGATCAATCCTTTTGCAACTTTTTTTCATTTAACAACGTCTTGTGAACATATTTCTATATTTTAAAATAGTTTTCTATGATACAGTTTTTTAATGGCAGAAAAGCAGTCCATTTTAGTTGTGTATTATGGCACATTTATTTAATCAGTCTTCTACGGTTGGATATTTTTAGACTGTTCCCAATAAAAATTTTTATGATTAGAAGATTGTATGACTAACTTCTTCATAACTAAATTTTCACATATATCCATGATTACTATTTCCTTCATATTCCTAAAAGTAAGTAAATTCCTGGAAGTATATATTCATGGTCAAAACAGCAAAGACATTTATGATATGTTGTAAATTGGTCTTTAACAAAGTTGTCCCAATTTTTACTCCCATGGGGAAAATAAGTGAGAGTGCTTAGCTATTATTTTTTTTTTTAATCTTCACCGATTTTATGGTTGAAAATGCCTCATTTTAAAAATTCTTATTTCTTTGATTACTAATGAGGTGGAACATTTTGTCGTATTTGTTGGCTATTTGTATTTCTTCTGGTGTGTCTTAGCTATTTGTACTTTTGCCCTTTTTTCTTAATGATTTGTCTTTTTTACATATTAAGGAAGGAACTATTTTTTCAGTAATGCACATTGCAAATGTTTCCTCGTTTGTCATCATCCTAACAACTCTGTACAATGTTTTGATCATGAGAATTATTTTTCATTTCACATAGTTATGTCAACCATTTCCTTGTTCCAGCACCTTTAACTAAATAATTTATCCTTCCTCAAATATTTGAATGTCCACATTTATCATTTACTCAATTCTTTTATGTACAATTCTCGGGCCTGTTTTGGGATATCTGTCTATCAAAAATGAAAGTCTTTTTAATTTTTTTCACCTGTGTGAAAAATAAGAAATGGAACGTTCTCGAGCTTGACTTCTTTCCCCACCCAACCCTCTCCCTTCCAATCGTTGTAAGTGTCCAAATGTAGCCCGAACCTCTTATCTAATTTTTCTTGTAGAACACGTGCCTGATAAATACCAAGAAAAAACTGGAAGCTGACATAGCCCAATGCCAGGCAGAGGTGGAGAAGTCTATCCAGGAGTCCAAAAATGCAGAGGAGAAGGCCAAGAAGGCCGTCACGCATGTGCGCTCCATTCTTTCTTATCAGAGATGCTGTCTGGAGATAAGAAAGGGGCTTCTACGCCGCCCCTTTGGGACCTGCAAGTAGGTTTCCTCTCCTCACCCCTGCATTCAGTCAGTGGTGGCTTCCCGGAGAGACGGAAGGAGACGGAGCCTCAGCAGAGGCAAAGTGGGAGGGGAACCATGCAGCATCAGCGGTGGCTGCGGCAAGGAGGAAAGCATCAGCGTGCCTAGTACCAGCCTCACAGCACCCTCCGTGTGCCCGCATAGGAGGGGTGGGTGGCCCACTGCTGCCTCTTGTGAACTTAACCAGGCGGCCATGATGGCCGAGGAGCTGACAGAGAAGGAGCAGGACACCAGCGCCCACCTGGAGCGGATGAAGAAGAACCTGGAGCAGACGGTGAAGGACCTGCAGCACCGCCTGGACGAGGCTGAGCAGCTGGCCCTGAAGGGTGGCAAGAAGCACATCCAGAAGCTGGAGGCCAGGGTGGGTCTCTCAATCTCTCTGAATCCGGAAAGTGAAAACGGCACTCCCCGATCCTTCTCTCTTCTTGTATATTGACTCCCATCCTTATCCTGTGGCTGGGGACAGCCACCCAATATCGTCAGTAGGTCCTGAGTTAATTAACATCCCCCAAGACTGACTATATAAGTATCTTTCTTGATTGTAGGTACGTGAGCTTGAAGGAGAGGTAGGTTGAAAGTGAGCAGAAACGTAATGCTGAGGCTGTTAAAGGTTTGCGGAAACACGAGAGAAGAGTAAAGGAACTCACCTACCAGGTAAGGGGAAGAGCTTTCTAGAATATCCAGACTTCCTGCACAAAGGGAAATTGAAAACCTGGTGACTATGTGGTACTCACAAATAGCTACATGTTAACTCGATATACATAAGGGGCAAATGACACAATCACCTATCACAGACCCTTTCCTAAGCTAGGAAAATCAGGAAGGCCTTTAGAAAATCGTGTAAGTGAGGAAAGAATACAGGTTTCAAAGACAGATAAACTGGTATTAGTCCTAGTTTGGCCTCTTACTTTTTAAACTCGGATAGGTTACCTAACACTCTCAACCTTAATTCATCACCTGTAAAATAGAATAAAAACATCTACTCACCAGAGTAGGCAGGTAAGGATTAGAGACGTGTATAACTCTCCAATATAGTGCCTGCACACAGTGGACATTTAACAAGAGTGGCTACTGTTAATACTATGAAGGAAGCCTCAGAGTTGACCACATTTACCCCAGGCCCACCTGCCATCATATCAAAGTGATTTACTTCACCACCTGTAGTGGGTTGATTTTGTTGGATTCAATGCAGACCATTTTTTTCAAACTTCCAGACTGAGGAAGACCGCAAGAATGTTCTCAGGCTGCAAGACCTGGTAGATAAATTACAGGCAAAGGTGAAATCATACAAGAGACAAGCTGAGGAGGCTGTAAGTATCTTTAAGCCCTTGAGGGAAGAAGGAAACTTCGTTGGGGGTAGAAAGTATATTAAGAGAATGTGTTAATGAGAAAGAAAGAGACCAAGTAAGAATATGTCATTCTTATTTTAAGAGAGAGGATATAAATATGAATTTACCCCCAAATCCTAATTATAGAATAAGACCTCAAGACGAGATATTTTTATTATTAAGCAATTTGTAGGGGTTGGGGGAAAAAAAGAAAATTCCAAATAACCCACCTTACTTGATAGCTGCAAAGAATATCCAGCAGAAAATCTAACACCAGGATAAATATTCCTCTCCCTCTAGAAATGCACAAAATCAATTGTTCCCAAAAGCCAAACAGAAATCTTTTACCCCAGCTGACTCCTTCCCTCACTACCACTGTCATCAGCAGGGACTTATCCCTGCACATTCGCTGTAGCAAATTAGGATGTGTTGGGAGATTCTCCAGCTTCACTTTTCCTGGTTGTTCCCCACTCTTCCAGACACAATGTAGTGGGTAAGAGGTAAGAAAAGGGAACACGAAAGGGAGAGGCACGAATGGTAGTAAGTGCAACCAACAAAGGGCATAATTTCTTCCTATCCCCATCCCCCCACCCGCAGCGTCTCTGTATACCAGAGTTAAAATATATGGCAAAAACACTTCAACTGGGATTTTCCCAAAGTCAGAATTTGACCTTACATTTACTGTCTAACCTCTGTGAGCGAGCGCACATGGGTCTCTTCCTCCTTTCCACTCACTCCATACATCGTAAGTAGACTGCACGTATACATGGGTTTGACATAATGAGCTCGTCTCTTCCATTTCAAAACTATTTCTTCTTTCATTCTTTAGAGTAAAAAATGTAACTGAAGTTACAAGTTCTGTCTGGATTTGAAATCAGATATGACAAACAAACCGTAAGAAGGAAATATCTGAGTTGAGGAAATAATCCTGTTTGTGACAAGTGCAATGAGAACCACAAAGTCTAACTCTCACAACTTTATTCTTAGGAGGAACAATCCAATGCTAATCTTGCCAAATTCCGCAAGCTCCAGCACGAGCTGGAGGAGGCCAAGGAACGGGCTGACATTGCCGAGTCCCAGGTCAACAAGCTGCGGGTGAAGAGCCGGAAGATTCACACACAAGTCAGTGCAGAGTGAACACATCTGCCTGATGCTGCCAAGGGGCTGAAGAAATGCACAAAATGTGCTATTTTGGGTCACTTGCTTTGTGATGTTTTTCTCTTCATGTTGAATAAATAAAAACTACAGTGAACTGATAAACTGAACCAGACTCATTTACTTCCAAAATTACTTATTCTCAAACACAGTTCTCACCTAGCTATTATTATTCTAACATTATATATGGCTTTGTGGAACATTCAATATCTGTACCTCCCTCACCACCCCGCATCCCCTTTCCCATCTCCAGCTCCACCACACACACACACACACAATTATCTTTTACTGGACGTAATTTTATTAAGTCTCTCTAGATTGTTACAACTGGCTAAGGAAACCACTCACTGAGGTTACGCCTTCAGACAGGACACACTCATGCACCCACTCCACGGGTGGTTACTGAGCATCTACTATGCGCCGGGCCCTGCTCTCAGTACTATGGGAATAGCAGTGAACAAAGCATAGTTCCCTCCCTCTGGGAACTTATATTCTGCAAGGAAAGAAAGGCAGTCAACAAATAAGAAGCTGTGTCTACTATATTTAAAATAGATAATCAACAAGAACCTAGTGTATAGCACAGGGAACTCGGCTCAGTATTCTGTAATAACCTAAACGGGAAAAGAATTTGAAAAAGAATGGATACTTGTATGGGTATAAGTGAATCACTCTGATGTACACCTGTAACTAACACATCATTGTTAATCAACTATCCTCCAACATAAAATTTTTGTAAAAAGATCTACAAAAAAAATAAGAAGCTGCGTAACGTGTCAGGTAAGTGCTCATGAGAAATAAAAAAAGTAAGAGGGAGGCAGTTAGTACTATGTAGAGAGGAGTCAAGCAAGGCCTAAGAAAAACACATTTGAGCTGAGACCTGAAGGAAGCAAGAGTATTCCAGGCAGAGGGAACAAAAGAAAATGCAAAGGCCCTGAGGCAGGGGCAGTTTGGCATGTCCCAGGGACAGGAAGGAGGCCAGCAGGGCTAGAGGAGAATGAGCAAGATAGTTACGGCATAAGAGAGGAACCTGGGACCCCAGGGATCATGTAGGGCTTCAGGGCAACCTGAGGACTTTTTTCTTCACTCAGAGTGAGATGGGAAATCTTTGGAGTGTTTTGAGCAGAGGAGTGATATTAACACACATTTTAAAAGAATCACTCTGGGGACTTCCCTGGTGGCGCAGTGGTTGAGAATCTGCCTGCCAATGCAGGGGACACGGGTTCAAGCCCTGGTCCTGGAAGATCCCACATGCCGCGGAGCAACTAAGCCCATGCACCACAACTACTAAGCCTGTGCTCTAGAGCCTGCAAGCCACAACTACTGAGCCCGCATGCTGCAACTACTGAAGCCCTCACACCTAGGGCCCGTGCTCCACAACAAGAGAAGCCACCGCAATGAGAAGCCTCTGCACCGCAAGGGAGAGTAGCCCCCTCTCGCCGCAACTACAGAAAGCCCGTGCGCAGCAAAGAAGACCCAACACAGCCAAAATGAATAAATAAATAAGTCTTTAAAAAAAAAAAAAAAGAATCACTCTGCTGCATTGAGAATACACTGAAGGGGGCAGAGGTCGAAACTGTGAGACCAGTTAGGAGCCTACTGCAAAATAAAAGATAAAAAATGACAGTGGCTTAGACCAGGGAGATAGGCACTGGGAGATGACGAGAAGCAGATGGATTCTAGATGTACTGTGAAGGTGGCGCACATAGGGTTTTCTGACAGATTGGATGGATGAGTGGGTGAGAGAGAGAGAGAGAAAGGACTTATGAAAAGAGGAAGGATAAAACAAGATAGATTTAGTTCAGTATAAACATGAGGAGTTTGGTATCTAGAAAGAGAGGAAGCATTAGAACAAAAATGCAATCTAGACAAAAATTGTACTTTATGCACTCCTGTCCCTCTTCCACCTTCTACCATCCACACTCCCTTGCCTCTCAACCCCTATCAGCCTCACTCCTTTACAGTATAAACTGCACAGGCCTCAATCGCAAAAATGTCTAAAATTAATAACAGTTTAAAACAAAAAAATTCAAAATACTCTCCTAAATTAAATTTTGGATCAAAGAGGAAACCACAAGGAGAATCACAAAAACTTCTAGAAGTAAACATAAGAGTAAATCTTTGTGACCTTGGTTTACACAAAGATTTCTTAGATGCCAACACCAAAAGCACAAGCCATGAGAGAAAAAATTGATAAACTGGATTTCATCAAAATTCAGTTTCTGCACTTTGAAAAACACTGTTAAACAGAATGAAAGGACAAGCCACCGACTGAGAAAAAGTATTTGCAAATTATACCCCTGATAAAGGACTTGTGTCTAGAATACATACAGAAATCTATATCTTCACTAAAAAGAAAACAAATCACCCAATTTTTAAAGAACCAAAAGATTTAAACAAACATTTCACCAAAGAAGATATACACAGAGCACATGAAAAATGCTCATCATGAATCATTAGGGGACTAATAATTAAAACATAATGAGATATCACAACACACCTATTACAATGACTAAAAGTCCAAGTGTTGGCCAAGAGGTGGAGGTACTGGACCTCTCACACCAGCTAGTGGTCATGTAAAACAGCATAACCATTTTGGAAAATAGTTTGGCAGCCTCTTAAAAAGTTAAGAAATTACCCATTTGTTCCAGTCGTTCCACTTCTAGGTATTTACTCAAGAGAAATGAAAACGTATGTCCACACAAATATTCACAGCATATTTATCTGTAATAGCCCCAAACTGAAAACCACCCAAATGGCCATTAACAGGTGAATGGATAAACACATTGTGGTAAATCCATATAATGTAATACTACAAAATGATAAAAAATAAACTATTGGGCTTCCCTGGTGGCGCAGTGGTTAAGAATCCGCCTGCCAATGTAGGGGACACGGGTTCGAGCCCTGGTCCAGGAAGATCCCACATGCCGTGGAGCAACTAAGTCCATGCACCACAACTACTGAGCCTGCGCTCTAGAGCCCGAGAGCCACAACTACTGAAGCCCACGCACCTAGAGCCCGTGCTCCACAACAAGAGAAGCCACCGCAATAAGAAGCCCGCACACCGCAACGAAGAGTAGCCTCAGCTCGCCGCAACCAGAGAAAAGCCCGCCCGCGGCAACGAAGACCAAATGCAGCCAGAAACAATAAATAAATAAAATAATAAAATAAATAAATTTTTTTTTAAAATGATAAAAATAAACTATTAACACACACAAAAACATGGATGGATCTCAAAATAATAATGCTGATGGAAAGTAGCCAGACCAAAAAAGTGTAGACTCTATTATTCCATTTATATAAAATTCTAGGGAAAAAAAAATGAATCTATAGTGACTGAAAGCTGACTAGTGGTTGCCTAGGGATAGAGAGGCAGGATTTATGGGAGGCACAGAAGGACAGTAGGATGTATTACAAAGGACCAGGAGGAAACTTTGCGGGTGATGGACATGTTCATTATCTTGATTCAGATGATGGTGTCACAGTGTATACATGTGTCGAGACTCTTTAAATATGTACAGTTCGTTATACATCAATTATATCCCCATAAAGCTGTAAAAATTTTTCATTGGGGGAAATACTACAATTATAGTGCTTTGGGAAAATAATAATTAAGATACTGTATGTCCAACTTTAAAGCCAGAGTTATAATTTTTGATAGGAATTACATTAAATCTATTTACCAGTTTGGGGAAAATTAGCTTACTATATTGATTCTTCCAATTCGTGAATAAAGTATGTTTTTCCATTTATTCAGATCCTCTTCAATTTCTGTCTTCCTTGTTTTACAGTTTCCAGCATACAAGTCCTGTACATGTTTTGTTAGATTTACACCTAAATTCTTTTTCTTTCTTTTTGTTTTTAAGTAATTGTAAATTGTATTGTACTTCTTGTTTTTGTTTTTTTTTTTTTTTTTTTTTTTGGCTGCATTGGGCCTTTGTTGCTGCACGCAGGCTTTCTCTAGTTGCAGCGAGCGTGGGCTGCTCTTCATTGCGATGCGCAGGCTTCTCACTGCGGTGGCTTCTCTTGTTGTGGAGCACGGGCTCTAGGCACACGGGCTTCAGTAGTTGTGGCTCTCGGGCTCTAGAGCATAGGCTCAGTTGTTGTGGTGCACGACCTGAGTTGCTCCATGGCGTGTGGGATCTTCCCGGACCAGGGATCAAACCTGTGTCCCCTGCATTGGCAGACAGATTTTTAACCACTGCGCCACCAGGGAAGTCCCTGTATTTCTAATTTTGGTGTCCACGTGTTCACTGCTAGCATACAGCCTAAAGAAATACAACTGATTTTTGTATGTTTATGTTATACCCTGAAACCCTACTGAACTCACTTCATAGTTCTGAGTTTGGGGGGAAATTCTTTGGGATTTTCTACATCAACAATCATGTACCTCAGAAAACAACCACTTAAGGTGAATCGAAATTAATTAAAATGAAGTCCAAAATTACACAGTAAATTGTGGGGAAAAAGTCTGATTGGGATTTTATCATAAAAATCAAGCCAGAACTACTGAAATAAATTTATTTTCTCTTATACTTCACAAGATTTACGTTACAACTGCATCTCTGTTAATTCTTAGAACAAAGAATGAATCAATGTTGGAGTTGGGAGGAAAGGAACATCCTTCTCACAATCTTGTATGATGTGGCACCCTTTATGTTTAACTTTTGCAATGCAATCATAAAGAATGTCCTTTTTTGCAAAAACTGTATGATGTCTTCATTGATATTTTAAGGGTCTTCCTAATCCTTTGATCCTAAACTCACTCCCTTGAAGCACTTATTGGATCATCATTGTCCATGTTCAGAGTTTTATAATTATTAACTAGTTCAGTGCTGCTGCATCACCCTGGCCAGTGGCTTTGCAAAATTCAAGCAGGTTTCTAATACCACTTTCATCAACTTCATTAAATTCTGAAAATTTTGCAGTATTTGTCATTTTATTTTGCAGTCATGTTGCACTGACTATTGCATATTTACAACACCTGATAATCAGTATGCTCATGTACTAGGGAATAACAAAACTGACTCCATATCAGATCTGTTTCTTTTACTTTAACCTTTGTACTTTGTTTTTGCTACAACTTAATGTTGTCTATAGCCTGAAATATACAGGATAGCCAATTCTCAAGGCTCTGGCCTTTACAGGTGTAACACTTTTCCATTCATAGAGAGATAAAAAGTTGCAGAACAGAGAATAACGTTTGTCTTGTTGGGAGGTTTACAGGAACAGCATGACCTGACCTAAGTGGACAGCTACAAGAACAAAGGATTCCGACACCAAGTTTGCAACAGCTAACAACACTCCCTCCCCTTTTAGTATAAAAAAAGCCTGAATTCTACCTCGGGGAAGATGGTTCTAGCCCATCTTACCTGAGGACCCTAGCCCACCATCTTCTTGGTCTGCTGGCTTTCCGAATAAAGTCACTATGCCTTGCCCCAACCACTCGTCTCTCGATTTGTTGACCTGTTGTGCGGCAAGCAATATGAGCTTGGGCTCCGTAACGATCATTAGAGAATACTTATTGTTTTCTTATGCCACATCACTACTGTGGAGACTCTAATAACAGGCATTGTACTACTGCAAACCTTAAAACAGTCATACCCTTTGCCCAGAAAGTCTATTCTATAAATATCGTCAAGATATGCATAAACATATGCACACATATGTTTACAGGAATATTTAAAAGAAAAAAAAATTAGCGCACCTTAGGTGCCCCAAAATAGAAAACTGAGTACAGTCATAGGATGGAACGATATGTAACTATTAAAAATCATGATGTAGAAGAAGAGTTAATATCATGGTAAAATTTCCCAGAATCTGTTAAGTTGCAAAGGCAGAATACAAAACCATGCTTACAGGCTGATACCCTAATTGTGTATTTGTTTAAAGCACGTGTTTAAAAAAACAAAACAAAACTGTGTATGTGTTTACAAACATAAAAAAAAGTGTAAAAGGACTTAATCCAAATTCCGGTAGAGATTACTTCTATGCTAAAATCTTAGGAGTGATTTAAATTTTTCCTTCAGTATGTTTGATTATGTTTTTCAATCTTTCTACAATGTGTACCTCACTTTGAGAATTTTTTTAAAGGCTCGTGTTCTTTAAATACAATAAATAAAAGGAACGTGCTTCTTAAGAGGACTTCATATCCAATTCTCGTCAAAGACATGGGTATAACTGACAAGAGAAAGGTGAAGAGGAGAGGGTCATTTGATGGACGAGACCATTAGCACAACTACTAAAAGCTGTTGCCTTTCAGCCAAGTTTTCGGTAAGCATTACCATTCCAGGGCTAACACAGCAGCTGTCGGTGAGCAAACTTAAATTCTGCCTCCTGGCTGTGACAGAGGTTTGGGCACATGTTACATTGACACCAGTGTCCCCAGGCACCTTCACTGCGGACTTAGTCGGTCCCATTTTCCTAAGTGGGAGGCTGAAGAATCAGCTGTGGGCAGATGCAAAGAACCTTACTTCCTTAAGGATGGAATTTACCAGCCTGATTCCTCCCTCCTGGCTCCAAGCGCCACCAAGATGCTGCTTCCGGAGCCCACGAGAGAAAAAGAAAGCCTCTTCGCTGATGAAGGAGAAAAACATTCCCCTTGGGGAACACACCCAAAACAGGGCTTTTCTTATATTATAGTAGCCTGACCTTCCCAAGAGGGCGGGCTCTTTTCTCAGCTCCTCACAGAAACAACGGCTTATGGCTCTCTCTCGGGGCAACTGAGGTACAACACAGGGGGAGCCCTCAAATTATGAAAAATGTTGTTAAGAGGATGGATGGGAAAGGTGGTATCTCTGGAGCAACAGAATCATATTTTTTTCCGGTATATTCTGAAAAATAATTCTATTGATACCCACAGTTTTTAGTACCCAAAAATGGATTTAGCCCTATATATTACATAAGTACATGTCTATGCAATGTAATAAAACGCCTACAAACGTACTGAAAAACTTCAAATGGAATTTGGCGACTTGAGACTTTTCAGAAATTTCCTTGTGGCCCAGTCACGTCAAGTGCCTGGGGTTCGAATTCCCTCACCACTTCCGGCTTCACACCCTCCCACCACACGCACAGTTAAGCTCTGGAATCGTGGAGCTGACGAGAAACGCCTGCCTCTCTCACAAACTCCAAACGTACACTCACCGGCCAGGGCCCCTCACCGTCTCCAGGCTCGTCCCAACCCTGGCGGAATCACTTCCAGCCTTTCCTTCCCCGGTGGCGCACTCCTCCCATGATGCCCTGGGGCGCACCCCTCCCATGATGCCCCGGGGCACACCCCTCCCATGATGCCCCGGGGCGCACCCCTCCCATGATGCCCCGGGGCGCACCCCTCCCATGATGCCCCGGGGCGCACCGGAAGCAACTCCTCACCTCTCTGGGAAATTGAAACCGCCTTTCTTCTCGGTAGTTACCGGCTGTTTCCTTGGAAGTCCACGGCTGCTGATTTTTTCACGTGTTTTCAATACTGTGATCCACCCACCCTCCCCGAACTAGATGGTAAGCTGTTGGAGAGAACCAACTTCTAATCCCCAATGCCTGGAACGGTGTCTTTATAAGCCATTTGCTAAATGAAGAGCAGCTAAACGTTTTGTTTGACAGAGTGAAGCAAAGCTGCGTAGAAAAACAGCAGATAACAGAGCCAACGCTCAGCAGAGAGTATGGAAGAATAGCGTTACCTTTATAATAACAGCTGGCATTTAAAACCCTAAATCCTTACCTTAGTTTGCAAGGCTCTAAGCCTCTGGCCCCTAGCCGCTTCTGCCACTTCATTCCTTGCTACTGTATCCCTGGCTCCTTTCATCCCTGCCCTACTGGCCTTTATTCTGTTCCTGTGCAGGCAAGTTCCCCTCCCAGAGCCTTTGCATTTGTTTCCTCTGCCTGGAATACTGTGCCCCGTTGATATTCTCCTGGCTAGCTCTTCCTCTAAGTGCTCAAATATCATCTCTTTAGAGAAACTTATCCTGATTGATCCATTTCAAACCCACACAGCCACTGTTTCCTTATCCTAATTTTCCTTTCCTTCAGACAATTTATCACTAATTGACATTTGATATCTGTTTGTTTGTTGTCTGTCCCCACATACACACACACTAGAATAGAGTTTCCATGAGGGCAGAGACTTTGCCTGTTCTGTTCCCTAGTGCTTAAAATCTTCCCAGCATGTAGTAAGCCCTCAATGAATGTTTGATGAATAAACAATTGAATACGTGCATGCTCCCTGTTACCGGCTCTGTGCATTACAGCTTCAAAATTAGCAATTCCATATGTGAATTTCATCACCATCCTGGTTTTGTGAGAGATCTCAAGCTGGTTCCATCTAGCCCCATCTTGGTCAAGTTTGAGGATTTTGCCATCATACCCCCAACCACCTTTTGGGTAGGGTGATAAATTTATCTGGGTTTGCCCAGGATTGTCCTGATTTTAAAACTGAAGTCTCAGGAATCTCTTCAATTCCAAGCAAATTAGGAAGGTTGGTCACCCTGCTTTGAGGTATCTAGGCTCCATTTTCCTCGTCTTGTTTTATTGTTGTGAGTGTGTGGAATGAGGGGGTGGGGGGTGGGGGGTGGCGGTGACTTAAGAGTGTTCTGGGCCATCTGGAGAGGAAATTGGCTATATGTAGTGGGTAGAATGGGAGGGCTGGATGGCCAGTAGTGAGGCTGTGGTCAGCTGATGGGCCTTACCAAACAGCAACAAAAAAGAGATGAAAGAACAACATAGAAGATGCTGTCCTGGCTTCCAGAGCCCTCTGGCACAGGCAACGGTTGGTACATTCTCTAGAGAAAGTTCCTGGCTTCTAAGTCTCAGGCTCTGCTGTTGACATGGCCTCACCCACTCCATGTCACTTTCAAAAAGTAGCCTATCATGCATTTATTAACTCAGTTGTCACAAGAACCCCATGAGTTAGGTATTGTTATCATCCCCATTTTACAGATGAAGAAACTGAGGCTCAGAAAAGTAGAATAAGTTGCGCAAATTCAAATAGTTTAAATAGTGAAGTCAGGATTTGAACCTCAGTATTCTGACTCTCAAAGTCCACTCTTAGTCACTACATTATCATGCAGCTCTTAACAATGTAAATATGCATTTGGGCTATGCCTAGCCAAGGGCATAAAATCTTTTTTTTTTTTTTAGGCTATGTTGTTTCATACCCCAACAGTTGAAATTAAAAGTAACTGATCACGCGTTTCTTAGTTCTAATGAGGCTTTAAGCACTGAAGAAACCAACAAAAAAAATACAACTACTAGACAAAAATGGGCAAATGACATGGACGCTAAGTCTCACAGGCATCAGTCAAGATTAGAAAGTCTAATAAGCCAGATAAGAAAGTCTCCAGTTTACTGGACAGACCTAACTGGTAGAATTTCTTCTCTGAACACAATGTTCCCAGGCCATGCACACACTCTCTCCATGATATTTTCAGAGAAGGATGCCTCGTTTGCGTGTAATTCTGAGAAGTATGTATAATTCTGAGAGCGTTAGTGTCTTAACAGGATCTTGCAAAGCCAGAAACAGCTGTCTTGTAGTGAAAACACAAACTGGACTTGGATTCAAACCAGACTTGTTCTAGCTCCCATTCTGCCACTTACTAGCTGTATGACTAGTCACTTAATCTTGCCAAGCCTCAGTTTTCCAACCTGTAAAACTGATAAATCTATGTCCTCACTGATTGAAGGAAAATCAGTATAAATATTTCTCTGGATAATCGCCCATCAACTTTTTGCTTTGCAAAATTGTAGTGTAGAAATGCCAGCAGTATGGAAGTTTATGTATTGCACTTGAAAGAGTTCTGAACTAGCGCTCTTGGATCTGAGAGTAGAATGGGAAGGGGGTCTGTCTAATTAATTAGCATTAATTAGGTAACCTGTCCAGAACCTCAGTTTCTGATTCTGTAACATCAGGGTTAGATTAGGTAATATTCAAGGTTCTCCTCTAGTTCTGGATCTAATATTCTCACTCAATATTTTTAATTAGGCGATTCAATATAAATTTGTATCATTCACTAATATACCTGTCCTGTGACTTTTGCCCAGAAATTTCTGTTTCTGGCTGGGGAACTTCTTGCTGCTTTTGGAAATTTCATCTGTTACATAGCTCTTAGATAGTTGTAACGGGTAAGGGATGATCCTCCTATCAGCACAATTAACTGCCCTTTCTTCTCAAGTAGCCCTCTGCGAAATGAACTTGATTACACTTGTTTCCTGGGCCTATTTGGCCCTGCTGCTGCTTTCTCCATCCAAATCTGCATTTCCTCTGAATGCGCCTTATATAATGATTGGTGGAGAGATTTGCTCCCAGGGAAATCAGGAAAACGTTTTCCTCCTTAACACCTGCTCACTCCTTAATCCTTGCCTTCAAAGCTTCCACCCCCACCATCCTGCTGACATTAATGTCAGGATCACCTCTCTGACTGACCCAATGCCCTTTTCATGGTTCTCCTTTTCTCCATCTTCCCTGTAGAGCTTTTTACTATATCCTCTCTCTTGAAAATACCACCCTCTCGAAAATACCACCTCCCTTGACTTCTTCTGACACTAATAATGAAGTTCCCATCACTTTAGAGTTGACAAAATGATTTTGTAACAAGACTGGAGAAAACCCTCATTGACAGAACTCCTCTCAGGGTTGGGAGAGATGGAATGATGGTGTGGGGTGTGAGCTGGGGACTACAGGGCATAGTGGTGGGATAAAGCTGAAGCTCCCAAGGGGAATATATGAGTAAAAATAGGTGATCACCAAACTTGCTAAGGATAAAAGTGGTGTTCTTTACTTGAGGACTTTTATTTTGTTGAGTAACCAGATGAGTAGGCATGCAGGTCAATGGCAGAGCTAAAGGGCCCCATGTAACAGAGGAACAACTGAGTACCCGTAGGGGTCGGGCAGACACCTCAGGGGAAGAAAGGAAATCAACCACCTGCATCAGTGTGACGGAAAGTGGACTTCGTGGAAGTCATTGCTGATGGAAACTGAATACTTTAGGGGATGTAATATAATCCTCTTCTAGTCTGCTCTACAAAATCTTCAGTAAAGCCTGCATTGCTCACTTATGTTTTTTGTGCTAGTGGATTATTTGCCAAGGTCTGTGTCAAGGTTGATACAGATTGAAGCATACTGTTTGGCACTGGCTGGAAAGAGACTGCCTGCGGAGACAGCCACATCTTGACAGTATCTCATTTGATCCCCACACTATCCCCATGACTTGGGCAGAAACAGAATTATGTTTCTGATTTTGCAGCAGAAGGAGAAAACATCACAGCTGCGAAGAGAGGTGATGGGACTTGCCATTTATGGCAGTAAATGACAGAAGTAAAATATGGATCCACGTGGCTCTTTTGACTCCAGAAAGATCTCACTCAGGTATTTGTTTACCTGAAGAATAACCTTTTCTTTTTCCCACTCTTTTTGTCTTCATTTCGGCCTCTCACCTCCTCAACATGCAGCCTTTCTCTGAGAACCCAGCTTCCTTAATAAGTTCAACTATCAACTGCATACAGGTGACACCCTCATACTCACAGACCTACATCTTCAGTCTTAATGTCTCCTGTATGTAAACTTTGAATCCTTATCTCTACCTACTTAGCTGGATATCACCATCATCTCAATCTCAATCTGTCCAAAATCGAAATTCCTATTTCCCCCCCTTCACTATTTCTCCTGGGCAGGTATCATGCCCCTAGATTTCTAGGCTGCAATGAGGGCTGGATGAAAGGTAGGATCCTCTGATTCCTTTTTCCTCCTCAAACTCAGCATCATCAAAGTCTTGTGGATCCTGCCTTCAGGGTATCCCTTGGGTTTTCTCTTTCCTTTTACATCTCATTTCTGTACTGCTTAATCAAGGCCCTCTTCATTTTACACCATGATTATTTTTATATTCAATGCAAATAGATATTACTTGCATGTTTAATATTATGTTGAGAGGATTGTAATATACTAATGTGGGATAGGGCCTCGAAAAATAAGTCTAGAGGACTTCCCAGTGGTCCAGTGGGTAAGACTCTGCGATCCCAATGCAGGGGGCCCGGGTTCGATCCCTGGTCGGGGAGCTAGATCCCACGTGCCTGCCACAACTAAAGATCCCGCATGCCACAAAGAGGATCTCACATGCCGCAACTAAGACCTGGAGCAGCCTAAATAAATAAATAAATGTTAAAAATAATAATAATAAGTCTAGAGCTCAGAGAGGTCTTAAATGAGAGAAACATATTCCTTTCACCTCCTGGGGTTCTCTTTTTGCCAGGCCTAAACGGGACAGTGAGGCAGACAACTTCAAGCCCACACAATACTCTTCTTGAACCTACGGGATGGACCCGGAGATACCAGGGGACAATCACTGGGAAAGCCAGCCCTCTGGTGCTATGGAGAATTTTAACACACATCTGAATTTATAGGGTCATCCAGGGGTTAATTCTAACTGCCCACCTACTCCCATAAATCAGAGCCTGTATAATCATCTTGGCAAGTTGTACACCAAGATTTTCTAAATAGTTGCTAAGTGGTTCTAGGACCTCAGGTTCTCCCTCTCCATTATATCCTACCATCAGTTCTATACTAATCTTCAGATATATGTGTGTGTCTACACACACACACACACACACACACGTTCACTTTTCTGCTTAAAACCTTGAAAGGTTCCCCAATGATCTCAGAATAATGTCCTGACTCCTTCCATGGGCATTGGGAGCCCGTCACAGACAAGCCCAGCCCACTTCTCCAGCCTCACCTCCGTGTTACCCCCAACCCTTCCATCCAGGCTTGCCCATTCCACCTTCCTGAAACACACCCTGGGAAGTCTTGTTTCTAACC
Source organism: Balaenoptera borealis (assembly GCF_965194805.1). Lineage (NCBI taxonomy): Eukaryota > Metazoa > Chordata > Mammalia > Artiodactyla > Balaenopteridae > Balaenoptera > Balaenoptera borealis. The sequence continues at coordinate 706,579 of NW_028123860.1, forward strand.
ACAATCCCTACGTTCCCTAAGCCTGGAACCTCCTCCCTGTACTCTTAAAATCTGCCTCCTTTAAGAGAGAGTAGAGGATAGAGGCAAAGGCGAGGCTTTGGAATCAGCAACCTGGGATTCCAATTCTGGCTCCATTGCCTACTAGCTGTGGGGCCTTTTGGTCAATCACTTAACTCCCTTAGGCCTCAGTTCCCCATATGGACAATGGGAATAATAAGAATATAAACAGTATAACCCCCTAAGGCTTGCAGAGAAAAATAAGCATAATAAAATATACAAAAGTGCTATGTAAACTGGAAAGAACTACAAAAAGCATTATTATTAGTTTTTATTATTATTATTATTATCTCCACAGTCACCATCCCCTTCAGATCTCTCCTCCAAAGCAGTATCATTATCATTAATAACAATTCGAGAATATTTTACATACACAACATACCTTATGGGTTTTAAATACCTTGTCCATACATCTAGTCCACTGTGCATCTCACTCATCTTGGCACTTAACCTTGGAAAAGTAATTTATCTTTTCGTGTCTATGTACTCTCTTCCCATGTCCATTATCTCCTCCTTTGGAGCAATGTCCCTATTTCATATCTCCTTTCCCCATTGCCAGCACTCAAAAGTGATGGGCTTGCAAAAGTGAAAGGTTATAGGCATTGGCTCTAGAGCCAGAGAGGATTTGAATCCCATTTCTGCCACTTACTAGTTGTGTGGCCTTAGGCAGTTTATTTAAACTCTCACTGGCCCAAATTTCTTCAGCCATAAAATGGGAATGATGTTAGCACCTACCCCACAAAGTTATTATGATGCTTAAGTGAGCCAATATGGATAAAGCCTGGCACGTAGTGAGTTCTTAATAAATATAAACTATTACTATTAAGTGAGACTGAGTATGATTCCATTCTTTTCTGCCTTATCACTTCAGCCCTCTTTCAACACAGATTCCCCATGAATCGTCCTTATTCATTTATACACAGGAACAAAATCTACTGAGCATCTGTTACATACAAAAGACTGTCCCTTGGATAAAAGCAGCTGTGTTTATGCCTGATCATTCTCTGTTGCTTTCTCCTGGGCCAAATGGTACTAAGAATGAGACGAGTTCTCTGTGGATTGCAGCCTTCAGCCTTCTCCTCTTGTTTTCTCAAGCAGGGAGTAAGATGGTGTTCCAACATCAGATCACCAGGTACAAAAAAGTTCTTCATATTTTTTTACTGAAAGGCTTCTCAGGCCCCTTAGCATGCTAGTATTTATGGTGCATCTCCAGCAACAGGGAATAGAGTTGGCCACATTTCCTGAACTCATTTAGCCACGGGAACTTTTATTTCACAGTTTCTCTCAGAATCAGCATTCTGTCAAATCTACTTTGGAAAATGCTACGTGGAAGTCCTATTCCTATCTGTTTCTCCTTTGTCCACAATTTCATTTTGACTAATGCAAACTGTCCTTGGAAATGCCTCACCTATATGAGACTACCCACTGGAAGACTAGAGAATCTTTTTTTCTTTTTAATTGAAGTATAGTTGATTTACAGTATTGTGTTAGTTTCAGGTGTACAGAAAAGTGACTCAGTTTTATTGTTTTCAGATTATATTCCATTATAGGTTATTACAAAATATTGAGTATAATTCAGTACACATTGATCATATACAACATAAACAAGTCAGGCTGTATTGCTGTAAATGGCTCTAACTTCTAAAATGTATGGTAATTCCTACATAGTCAAACATTACTTATGTTTCAGCCAAAAAACAACCCCGAGCAACCATAAGAGTTGTCACAAAGACCATGTATTTCCATTAGAACTTCTAGAACTTCCCATGGAACTTATGACTCCTTTTTTTTGTTTGTTTTTTCCTTTAGCTTGCTCATCTGTTTCCCATTCTATAGCAGATTAGAAAAAGGAAGATTGGGCTCACAGAGGCAAACACACTAACCACAGACAGAATACAGCTGAGTACCTTGCCGTGAAGGTGTAGATATAAAAACTAGAAAGGTGACACAAAAATTCATTGCAACCTAGGAACAATTAGTGCAGGGTAAAATCCGCGAAGAAACTATAATATCCCTGACGACTTTATTACATCACCTCCCAGGCCCCTGAGTGATCAAGGAAAAGTTGAAGTCTATTCAAGATACTAAATTAAATAAATCAAGATAATATATAATACATTTTAGAAAGTTTTCCATCTACAATGGATTTTTTAACAAAATAAATTAATGGCTAAGAATAGATGGGTTAGATGGACCTAGAGATTATCACACTAAGTGAAGTAAGCTAGACAAAGACAAATATACGATATCCCTTATATGTGGAATCTAAAAAAAAAAATGATACAAATGAACTTATTTACAAAACAGAAGTAGACCTACAGATATAGAAAACAAATTTATGGTTACCTAAGGGGAAAGGGAGGTGGGGGATAAATTAGGAGTTTGGGATTAACACATACACACTACTATATATAAAATAGAAAAGCAACAAGGACCTACTGTATAGCACAGGGAACTATACTCAGTATTTTGTAGTAAGCTATAAGGGATATGAATCTGAAAAAGAATATATAGATATATATGTGTGTGTGTGTGTGTGTGCGTGTGTGTGTATATATATATATATATATAATATATATATATATATATATATATATATATATATATATATATATATATATATACACATACATGAATCTCTTTGCTGTATACCTGAAACTAACACAACATTGTAAATCAAATATACTTCAATTAAAAAATAACGTTTTAAAAAAAAGAATGGATGTGTTAAATGGCCAATCTTATGTTTTCCGGAGATTTCTGAGAAGAGGCGCACACCACCTCATGTTTACGATGCTGGGTAAAGGAGACGTACTTAGTATCCATGCTATTGATCATCCATCGCTTGACAATTCACCCTGTGGCTCTGCCCTTCACTGACCTTCTTAGCACACTCTGCCCCAGTTCTGCTCGGCCTCTAGAACTCTCTAAGTCTCCAAGATCTGTGTCCAACGTCAAAATCCCTACGCAGCTGACTTGGCATTATACAGCCTCCGCTGGTCATTTATCCAAGTAACTTAACAAGAGTGAAAGATCAGGGCTACGATGCATTTACATCTAAGGAGTAAATGGTGATCCCCCAATACAGCCACGTTAGAGTGCTGGGCTTGCGCATTTGGGAGTATAAAGGGAGCTGGGGGGCCACACTTTCGAAACTGCTTTGACCACAGCATCGCAAGGTAAGTGCTCACAAGTGCCCGCTTTTTTGCTCCATGTAGCTGTGATTATACCTGATCAGGTTACCTGGAGAGGAGAGAAGGCAACACAGCAGCCTTTGCTGAGGGCCTACTAAGCGTAAGGAACTGTGTTAAGGGCAATATGGGAGACAAGATGGCGAGGCCTTTCAAGAAGCTTCTACAAAGAGTAAAAAGACAAGAATATAAGCAATTATGACACCAAAAAAAAAAAAAACTAACCTGCAGGATATAAAGCTGAATATAATACGTGCTTACCCCTCTAATTGTTTAGGTCAGTATTATAATTGCAGTTAGCAAATAAACATGCTAATTTGTGATATCTCTTCTGTGATTGCCTTGAAGTATTATTTGAAATTTTTGTGGTTGGTTATGTAAATTTTTTTCTTATGTCAGGATTTCTGGGAGATGATTGCAGGAAGAAATTCTCCCATGCATTTGATCCACCTCAGAATGCATCCTCGTTTGCTTATTAATGACCAGTGTCCAGACTGCTCATTCATGGCATGCCTTGTGGACTTTGGGCTGGGTCATGTCTGACACTGCAGGAGCATCCCTCAGAGGGGTTCTGTAGCTCTAGGAGCTTGCGATGCTTCGATTTCTGGCCACCATCTTCACCAGAATACCTTCTGTCATACATTCACAGGGTTAAGAGAAACCTTGGGGATTTTCTGGTCCATCTGTCTCATTTACAGAAGGAAACCAAAGCTCAAGGAAATTACAACAGCTACTTTACAGAGCTGGCATTAGAAAACCGAGGTTCTGCCTCCAAGTGTGATTTCGTTTGAACCAAGGATTCAGAATATGATACTTAATCATTTAATCCTTTCCTGAGAAAGTTGTGAGAAATTTAGGATATAGCTGGAGATTATTAGAGACTCATAAAAGGAAGAGACCAAGAGTACACGACCAAAATAGGAAAGCAAGTGTTGAAATGTCTCTTCCTGCCTAAATGGTATTTCACGACATGTTCCCCAGGTTCCATAAAAGTACTGTGTGGTAAATGGGAAGTTTAAGTTAAATTTGATATTGAAAATTATTCAGACTCTTAGGGTATACTGAGATCTTCATGTAGGTTATAAACTTCTGGACTGAGATTCCTTAGTCCCAAGTAAGTTATCAGCTACCCTACCTTCATCTTCTCCAAGAGAATATAGGATATTTAAGAGAGTGCCCTTCCTAGACCTCTTAAAGAAGTCTTGCCCATAATTCACAACTTTTCTCTCATTGCCAAAGAATTCAACTTCTGGTCTAAAAGCATCCAAGTTACAATCCGGATCATTCCCCTCCCTCCCTCCTTTCTTTTTTGACCCCTCACGGCCCCCTACCCTCAGCCGGAAGCATCATCTCTCTAAGTCCCCATAACACTTCATTTAGACGCTTACAGAATTTGTATTATTCTTCCTTGTTCAAAGATTTATTTGAGCATTTCTCTTAACTGTTCCTAAATTTTGCATTCCTTTAGGGTAGAGACTGTCTTTATCCTTTTTTATACCCCCTTAAGGAGCTGACATGGTACTTTGCACTCACAGAAGATACTCAAAAAAATGTTAATCACTGCTGTAATTACCCAATTATTTAAAGAATGATGACTTAACCGAAGGGAAAAATGGAAAATGTATTTCCATCCCACACCATCCACTGTGTACTATTTAAATGTAGCTAAACTTAGAAAAGTACAATTTCTAGATTTATTTAAACTCTTCATAGTTCATTTGTTCTTTGTTTTGTTTAGTTTTGATTTCTGGAATCACTCTCTCAGAAGCCACTTCATTCCTGAAGGACACTAACAATTGCTTTGGAAACCAAGAAGGTAAGAGTCACTTTCATCTTGATTGGGAATACAATAATTGAAATTAGCAAACAGTGTTCTACACATTCTCATTCTTGCCACACTCAGAGGAATCTGAAACTGATGAAATTAAAATCCATTACTTAAGTATTACTAAAGGCAGATTACAAAATATGCAGCTAAGGAAGCAGGGCTTCCCAAATTTGCTCATCACACTAACAGGAATAAAACACACTGCAGAACTTTGACACACAAGTTCCAGGTCAATATACTTAGGTTGGCCCCAAACATGATGTTCGTAGGCTCAAGATTCAGTCTTCACACAAGTCTAACTTTGCTGTGTTTTGAGCAGAGGCCGCACCCGTGAATCCCCTCAGCTGTGTCTTTACTCACAAATGATGCTGAGAGAATAAGGAGAAATGGATTCAAACCTATGTCCACTGTAGTAATAAAAAAAACTTACTCCCCCACCTCAAGATTTGTGTTTATTGGAAGTAATTCTAGATGAATTAGGACCAAGGAAACCAAAGTATAATTAAGTCATGACCACACCGTTGCTGACAAGATGCAGTAGCTGAGAAGTTCCCAGGAGAGGGCTGAAAGTTGAGAGCAGTGTCATAGCGCACTGACAGCAGTAAGAGGGGTTGGGGAGCACTCAGAAGGTGGTGCTGGAGGTCAGGGAGACTGGGATGGCCATCCCCATTGGAAGACCCCTAAAGACAGGAACAGAGGGGATGGTTGGAGGGACACAGCTGTGTAGGGCTGGAAGCAGGTCAAGCTCTCAAAACCAAGAAGCAGATAATTAGGGGACTTTCTGGGGGTAGAGTTTCCAGGGACACCATGAGTCATGCCAAGAGAGTTGGATGAGACCTAACAAGGGAAAGTTTTATCAGCCAAGAATACATGGTTTTAGCCCTGGGTCCCAGAGTACAGTTGTATAAATATGGGGACAAGATCTGACTTAGCAACCGGACGCACACAGCGTGCGTTGAGGGGCTTTGCTTGACAGTGAGTGGTGAGCCATCGGTGTGAGGAGGCTGCCAGAGGGCAGTCACCACCTCGGGCATGACACCTAGGTCAGGAGAGGTGAGGGCACATGCTGATGGAGGACAACATGTGGTCTGGATGTCACACTTAAGAGATTAACAGGAGTGAGCTCACTGTGATGGTAAAGGAGATGCAGAAGCACATCACGGAAGAAACAGATGAAGATAGCACTGGGGCTACTTAGCCTGGAAAAGAAAAAGCTAAGGAGGGACTTCCCTGGAGGTCCAGTGGTTAAGACTTCGCCTTCCAGGCTCAATCCCTGGTCGGGGAGCTAAGATCCTACATGCCTTGCAGCCAAAAAACCAAAACATAAAACAGAAGCAATACTGTAACAAATTCAATAAAGACTTGAAAAATGGTCCACATTAAAAAAAAAAAAAAAAAAAAAAAAAAGCTAAGGAGAACCCAGAGCAGCCATCAAATGGGTGAAGAGTTGTCTTGTGGGGAGAAGGTTTGAACTCTTTCTGTTGTTACCAAGAGCCGAAAGGAGGATCAAACATCCTGAAGTCACAGAGAGCCAGATTTCAGATTAAAGCAAGAAGTATCTTTGGCCTGCAGAAACTACCCCAAATGATTTTCCAAAATTTTCAAAAGGGAAAAAAGTCATCTTGAAGGCATTTGAGTAGGCTGGACAACACATTTGCAAGAATATCGCTGAGACAACTCATGCATCATCTAGGCAGTAAAAGTAGGAGATACTGGATTCTGAGTCATGGTTAGAGCTGTGGGTGGAAGAAGAAAAATCTTCACCTCAACACACGCAGTGACTTGAATCCCAGACGGAAAGTCTTGTTTTTCTAAGAGACCTAAAGGTATAGTTTGACCATGAGTCATTGTAGTCTTTCCCCAACTTCAGACTTCATTCTTATACTACTATCACAAATTTTGCAATACCCATTTAAGACCAGTACTGCTAATTCACTTAATATTTTGATTTACCTTGATTCCTTTTTCTTCTTAGATGTGTTTTTCAAAGTTACCCTATATGCTTGCTATGAAAGTCTGGACAGTCTATCTCAGCATCAGCTGAGACATTTAGATATTCAGAATCTCAAACTCTACTCCAGCTCTGCTGAATCAGAATATCTATTTCAACAAGATTCCCAGTTGGATTCCTATGCCCACCAAAGTTTGAGAAACACTGCTTTATATCACTACTATAAACAGATATTTCACTGTCTCTAAGTCGTTAGCACATATTATTCTATTTTATTCTAACTTTCTTCACATTTTCACAAAATATTATCTCTAAACTTGGGATGCATCTTATAATCAATGAAAGGAGTACTGTAATTAGCAGGGTGTTTTCCTTTATTAGTGGGACACAAAATAGGTTATCTTACAATCGATGGCATCTTACATTTTGCTAAAATAAGGTAATAGACTTTAATATAACTATTAAAATTAAGAAATAGTTGCCTAAAATCATTTTGTATTGGACCATTGGGACTATGCCATGGTTTTGGAAAGAGTGGCTTTATAAAAGCAAAATAATGCTCCCAAACATCACTTTGTTTGAGGCCCTTGAGAACAATTCAGTTTCCTCAGTCCCAACCACAGAGATTCTGTTGCAGATGATTTTGATGTGGATCAACTTTCGACACTTTGGGTAGCAGGCTGAACACTAAGTCAAGCTAAATGACATCAGATCATACACTTGCAGCCTGATGAGATTCCCTCACACTATAGTGCAACCATTCTCAAACTGTGGCCCATGGATCCTTGGAGATTCCTAAGAACTTTTCAAGAGGTACATGAGGTCAAAACAATTTTCATAATACCCAGATGCCATGTGCTTTCTTCACTGTGTTGACTTAATGATGCAAAAGCAAGGATGGATAGACGATCTGACACTTTATTACAAATCAAGATATGGCACCAAGCTGTACTAATAGTCATAGTATTCTTCACAGCCATACACTGACAGTGAAAAACAATTTTTTTTTAATTTAAAAAGCCAGCTTCAGGACTTCCCTTGTGGCACAGTGGCTAAGAATCCGCCTGCCAATGCAGGGGACACGGGTTCGAGCCCTGGTCTGGGAAGATCCCACATGCTGCGGAGCAACTAAGCCCGTGAGCCACAACCACTGAGCCCGTGTGCCACAACTACCGAAGCCCACACGCCTAGAGCCCATGCTCCGCAACAAGAGAAGCCACCGCAATTAGAAGCCCGCGCACCGCAACGAAGACTAGCGCTCGCCGCAACTAGAGAAAGCCTGCACGCAGCAACAAAGACCCAACGCAGCCAAAAATAAATATAAATAAATAAATAATTTTTTTAAAAAGCCAGCTTCATTGAAAAATAACCTAAAAGTTGCAGCAGTGGAGAGTATTAATTTGATTACATCTCAATTTTATCCACATCTTTATAATATTCTACATGATCAAACAGGAAGTCCATGAAAAGCACTCCTTTTGCACACTGGACTTTGACATTTGTCTCAAGGAAAAACACATGTGCAGTTGTCTGAGTTGCAAGATGAACCAGCCACTTGATTCATGAAGCACCATTTTTACTTGAAAGAATGACTAGAGGACAAACTATTGTTTCTCAGACTTGTATATCTGGCACACAGTTTCTCAAAAAGCAGTGAAGTGTGTTTATCCTTTCAAGGAAAACTACTGACAGTGTTTTTTACTAATGATATAGTTGAGTTTTCAAGCAAAAATTAAAACTTTGGAAGACTTGTATCTACTATCATTAGCTTGACAACGTCCTAATATTTGAATTTTCTAATGAGATCAGTACTGATATTAATGATTGTGATTTTTTATACTGTATAATGAAACGTGCCAATATTTGGAAGTTCTGTATAATTCAGTGAACAATATTTTCCAAATGATCAACGTATGATGTTTACACATGGGTAAAAGTTTCATTCAAAGTTCAACACAGACCAACAGATCATAATGTTTGTTGATATGGTTTCAGATTCCACATTGCAACTAGCCTTTAAGGAACTACCACAGAAACTACCACGTGTCAAGTTTTGGTATAGTATCTAAAAAGAATATCCGCAATTATTTGAAAGGGTAATTAAAATACTCTTTCCTTTTCCAAATTATATATCTGTGAAAGATTTTCTATATCTACTTTAACCAATAAACAAACAAAAAAACCCAAAAAATCATACAGCAACAGACAGAATACAGAAGCAGGCATGAAAATCCATCCATCTTCTACTCAGCAGACATTAAAGTGAGTTGCAAAAATGAAAAACAATGGTACTCTTGCCACGAATTTTTTTGTTTTGGAAAATATAGTCATTTGCATAAAAATATGTCATTAATGTTAACATGCAATGAATTTGATAGGAACTTTAAATGAATTAGATTTTCTCAATTTTGACTTCTAATACCATAAATATTGGTAGATATGACCTGCATAAACCAAACTCACTGGGTTCTCAATGGTTTTTAAGAGTGTGAAGGGGTTCTGAGAAAACAAAGCTTGAGAACTGCTGCTGTCGTAAAACTCACTTAAGCCACAAAAGTAGGGACTATCTTCACAGATGAGGAAACAATATGGATGAATTCTTCCTCTCCACCAGGCAGTAACTTAGAAAATTTAAACTGCATGAAGCCTGCAAGCCAGAGGTCCTCTTTGTGGTGCTATATTGAGTTCCAATCTCTTAACTATGAAAACTTAACCACGAGCACACAGATGGTTCAGCAGAGCCGCTGGCCAAAGTAAAATCGAAATGCAACTTATCCTGAATAAGATCCAGAGGGAAGCAGTTGCTCCTCTTTCTGTAGGACTAGATCCCCCCAGAATCTCAAGGAGGGATATTGAAACAACAGTCAGTTACCAATGAAGAGTAATTTCATAAAGTGTAAGATTGAGGGCGGGGGAAGTTCCAAGGGACAACCATAAAATGTTCAATTTTCCCACTTCTAATAGGAAACATAAAAGGCTTTATTCAAAACATATGACCTATTTCTTAAGAGAGATATGGGGATATATGTGTGTAATTGAACTCCATTTTATGGTCACTTACAGAAGAATGTATGGAAAAGAAAAAGCAGAGAAAGAAAGGGAGAAGGGGAAGAGTTGTGGGGAAAAGAAGTAGAGGGTCAGGAAGGATACGGGAAGAGGTCCAGAGGGAACAGGAAAAGCAAATGCAGATGAGGAAAAGGAACCAGAAAAGTCACACAACCTGCAGGGGCCTTAGAAATGAGCTAGGCTTGCTTCTTCATTTTAAGTGAGATTAATGGCCCAAAGAAGTTAAGTGGTTTGACCAAGTTCAGTGCCGGGACTTTAAGCCAAATTTTCTAGCTTCTAAGCAAGGAAAACACATAAAGAGAAGGTCTGTGAAAGGGGATGGTTTGGAAAGAAGTGACAGGGGGGGATGAGCGGGAGGGTGGACAGAGAGATAGAGGCAGAAAGATACATAAACACACCATACACGCACATGCACACACACACACACGCTAAGCAGTGAGTTCTAAAGCATTTATTTAATTAAACACTGTTTGTCACACCCCGACACTGCTACACATAACTAAAGTTTGGAGACCCCTGCCTTAAGCCCAGTACTTCTCAACTCTACTATGCCTAGAAATCACCTGGAGATCTTGTTAAAGTGCAGATTCTGGTTTTGTAATGCGGGGTGGTTCTGAGATTCTGAATGTCTAACAACTCCTCGGTGATGCTGATGCAACATGTTCAAGGACCACTCTTGGAGTCAGAAGGCCCTACACCAGCAGTTCTCAGAGTGTGGTCCCTGGACCACAATGATGAATTCACCATCAGCTGATGAATGCACCACGAGCATTGCCTAAGAACTTGCTAGAAATGCATATTCTCAGGCCCCATCCCATACCTACTGAATCAGAAGCTCTGGGGGTGAGGCCCAGAAATCTGTGTTTTAACAAGCTCTCCAGGTAATTCTGGTGCATGTTAAAGTTTGGAACCATTGCACTAGGCCATAATGTCTCCTATCACCTTGTTGCCTGTAATTGGCTAAACAAGTGTGGCAGTACTTTATGTTCAAGTCATTACTTTTCACTGGGCTATCTGAACTTTCTACTAGGAATTATCAACACTCACCAAGAGGAACATCTCAATCTTGCCAACTATTCAGTTGGATTTCATGTCTGATGTCTAAAGGAAAAGATTCTCCTTGGATACAGAGAGTCTAAATTATACTCCCAGTTAAATGCCACCCATATCCCACCCCACTCCGTTCCCACAATGATAAAAATCAGTGTTCCAAAATCTGAGTAGTTTAGAGGAATTTTAAGAATCATGATATGGAAATGAACAAACCAAAAAACCTCAGCTCTCCTATGTCAAAAGAAAACCAAACTTTCACTTCAGGGTTTGGAGGAAGCGGTTTAGAAAGGCCACCACTGACAAAACGGTGCACTGTTAGTGGAGATGTAAATTTGTGCAGCCACTACAGAAAACAGTATAGAGATTCCTTTAAAAATTAAAAATAGAACTACCATATGATCCAGCAATTCCACTTCTGGGTATATACCCAAAGGAAATGAAATTACTATCCCAAAGAGATACTCCCACGTTCATTGTGGCATTATTTAGAATAGCCAAGACATGGAAACGATCTAAGTGTCCACTGATGGATAAATGGATAAAGAAAAGGTCATATATAATGGAATATTATTCAGCCATAGAAAAGAATGAAATCTTGCCATTGGCAACAGTGGACCTTGAGGGCATTATGCTATGTGAAATAAGTCAGACACAGAAAGACAGATCCTGTATAATCTCACGTATATGTGGAATCTTAAAAAACCAAACTCATAGCAACAGAGATCAGATCTGTGGTTGCCAGAGGTGGCGGGTGAGAGGTGGAAGAACTGGGTGAAAGGGGTTAAAAGGTACAAACTTCCAATTATGACATAAATAAGTTCCGTGGTTGTTAAGTACAGCATGGTAACTGTAGTTAATTACACTGTGTTGTATATTTGAAAGTTGCTAAGAGAGTAGAGCTTAAAAGCTCTCATCACAAGGGCTTCCCTGGTGGTGCAGTGGTTGAGAGTCTGCCTGCCAATGCAGGGGACACGGGTTCGAGCCTTGGTCTGGGAGGATCCCACATGCCGCGGAGCAACTGGGCCCGTGAGCCACAACTCCTGAGCCTGCGCGTCTGGAGCCTGTGCTCGGCAACAAGAGAGGCCGCGATAATGAGAGGCCCGCGTGCCGCGATGAAGAGTGGCCCCCACTTGCCGCAACTAGAGAAAGCCCTCGCACAGAAACGAAGACCCAACACAGCCTTAAAAAAAAAAAAATCTCATCACAAGAAAAAGAAACTGTAAGTGAAGGGATAGATGTTAAGTAGACCTAATGCTGTGATCATTTTGCAATATATACATATATCAAATCATTATGTTGTACACCTTAAACATATACAGTGTTATATGTCAGTTACATCTCAATAAAACTGGTGGGGCAGGTGGGTAGGAAAGGCCACCACTGTGTCCTCAGGACTCACTGGACACATCCTCTTGTGTCTGTCTCCAGGCGACGCCGGGGTGAGCAAGAAGGGCGGGAAGAAGAAGGGCTCCTCTTTCCAGACCGTGTCCGCTGTGTTCAGGGTTTGTTTTTTGGCAGCTTCCACATTCGGTTGTATTTCTGCCCAGTGCAACGGCGTTTGCTAAGGTTAATGTGCTTCTTCTGGTTTGTGTCTCAGGAAAATTTAAACAAATTGATGGCCAATTCAAGGAGCACTCATCCTCACTTTGTGTGATGTCTGATTCCCAATGAGACCAAGACTCCTGGTGAGTAAGAATCCATCAGAACAGGACTCCCTGAAACGTATGCAAAATTCTGTGGGTGTGGGTGTGGGTGCACACGTGAGTATGTACATGTGTCTGTGTGCACGTGCATGTGTGTTTCCCTGAGGACAGGCTCATGAGAGCCTTTATCACTTCTCAGTCTATGAAATAGGGCTGCCAGATTTGGCAAATTAAAACCACGAGATGCCCCATTAAATTCGAATTTCAGATGAGACAATGAAAAATTTCTTAGTATAAATATGACCCATGCAATATTTGGGATATACTTATACTAAAAAAAAAAAAAAGCATTTACTGTTTCTCTGAAATTCAAATTCAACTGGGCATCCTGGGCATATTTTATCTGGCATCCCTACTATGAAATTATATCCAAAATATTATGTACATATATAGGTACATTAAATCCATACCTTTCATAAAATTCTTAAAAACATTTCCCCCCAAAGTGAAGAGCCACTATATTTGGCAAATAATCAGCTTAGGTGTTCCATAATAAAAACAGCATCAATAACAACTGTTTTCTGAGCCTAATGCAGTCCCATTATTATGTTATCTCTACTGTTTACAACACTTCACTGCAAGATAAGCATAATCATCAACATTTTATAAATGAGAAAACTGAGAGTCAGAGACCAGGTATATAGACATAGAACACCATGTGGTACAGTAGACGTTTAACCATCACCAATCCTGGATTCACAAATATGGCTGAGTTTCAGGGCCATTTGTCACAAAGGAAAGAACAAACCATCACACAGACGGTGGCTATGAGGCAGCTCTCTCACCAGCCAAGCTGTTGAATCCCAAAGGCTGGGCTTCTGGCATCAAGGTCAAGGTCCTGCTTCAGCAATGTTACAGGAGAGCAGAGGAATTAGATGATCAAGGAAAAGATCCCAGCTCCACCTATTACTGCCCAAGGGACCGCAGATGAGTCCTTTAGCTTTCTGGTCTATAAAAGGAGGATTAAAATGGCATTTTCTTTATGCATTCACTTAGTTATTAATTCATTTATTTATTGAGTGAGCGCTTATAAAGTGTTGACTCATTTTGTAAATATTAACTCATTTAACCCGCCTTAGAGGGCTGTTGTGAGAATTAAATAAGCCAGTACACGTAAAGCATTTGAAACAGGTCCCATCACAAGAACAAAACAATTGTAACCATGTATGTTGACGGAGGTTAACCAGACTTATTGTGGTGATCATCTCAAAATATATACAAATATCGAATCAATATGTTGTACACCTGAAACTAGTAAAATGTTATATGCCAATTACACCTCAGTTTTTTTTTCACACACACACACTGTATTTTATTTTTACAAGAGATAAATAGACTGACACCAAGCATCGTACATGAATGACCACAACAAAAGCAACAATGATTGCAATTACCAAACATGAAACACACTCATACTATGCCATAATATTGACATTCAGTCCAGTAATCCTCCACTGTAACAGCTCCTTTACTTTGCAGTGAAAATTGATTTGTATATTCTTTGCCTCTGAGTCCTTGTGGGATTTTTTTTTTAATTCAGACAGAAAGTCACAAAAATTATACTCATCCTCATCTGTTCACTCAGTCCCATGTAATTAATTTTTTTGTTCATCTTGATCTTTTGTTAGCACTTTTATGAGTTCATCAGTTTTTCATTAGAGTTCTGAAAATGCTTATTCATTCAGTTCAGCTGTACAGTCAGTTACCAGAAACCTGTACTTGTCAGAGTCTTTTCCATGAATTTCTTGAAGATGAAACCCTTTTATAGGAACATATTTGCAAAAGCATCAGAGTACACCCAGAACTGTCTGTAAATGACAAAAGACTTAAAAATGACCACAGTTAAAGATCTGATGAAAGTTCATAATAATGCAGTTGACAAGAAAATTAGTTATTTCTGAGATATACATTTTAAAGTAATAACTAGGATTATGACTTATAACATTATACCAGAACATATAAGATTTTTAGAAATTTCATGTGATGTCTGAAACATTTATATTAACATATTGCCATACAAATAACCCAATGAAAGTTTAGTATTAGTTGTTTTGTTTGTTTGTTTGTTTATACTGCAGGTTCTTATTAGGCATCAATTTTATACACATCAGTGTATACATGTCAATCCCAATCGCCCAATTCAGCACACCACCATCCCCACCCCACCGCAGTTTTCCCTCCTTGGTGTCCATATGTCCATTCTCTACATCTGTGTCTCAAATTCTGCCCTGCAAACCGGCTCATCTGTACCATTTTTCTAGGTTCCACATACATGCGTTAATATACGATATTTGTTTTTCTCTTTCTGACTTACTTCACTCTGTACGACAGTCTCTAGATCCATCCACGTCTCAACCAATGACTCACTTTCGGTCCTTTTTCTGGCTGAGTAATATTCCATTGTATATATGTACCACACTTCTTTATCCATTCGTCTGTTGATGGGCATTTAGGTTGCTTCCATGACCTGGCTATTGTAAATAGTGCTGCAGTGAACATTCGGATGCATGTGTCTTTTTGAATTACGGTTTTCTCTGGGTATATGCCCAGTAGTGGGATTGCTGGGTCATATGGTAATTCTAATTTTAGTTTTTTAAGGAACCTCCATATTGTTCTCCATAGTGGCTGTATCAATTTACATTCCCACCAACAGTGCAAGAGGGTTCCCTTTTCTCCACACCCTCTCCAGCATTTGTTGTTTGTAGATTTTCTGATGATGCCCATTCTAACTGGTGTGAGGTGATACCTCATTGTAGTTTTGATTTGCATTTCTCTAATAATTAGTGATGTTGAGCATCTTTTCATGTGCTTCGTGGCCGTCTGTATGACTTCTTTGGAGAAATGTCTATTTAGGTCTTCTGCCCATTTTTGGATTGGGGTGTTTGTTTCTTTAATATTGAGCTGAATGAGCTGTTTATATATTTTGGAGATTAATCCTTTGTCCGTTGATTCGTTTGCAAATATTTTCTCCCATTCTGGGGGTTGTCTTTTCATCTTGTTTATGGTTTCCTTTGCTGTGCAAAAGCTTTGAAGTTTCATTAGGTCCCATTTGTTTATTTTTGTTTTTATTTCAATTATTCTAGGAGGTGGATCAAAAAAGATCTTGCTGTGATTTATGTCAAAGAGTGTTCTTCCTATGTTTTCCTCTAAGAGTTTTATAGTTTCCATTCTCACATTTAGGTCTCTAATCCATTTTGAGTTTACCTTTGTGTATGGTGTTAGAGAGTATTCTAATTTCATTCTTTTACATGTAGCTTTCCAGTTTTCCCAGCACCACTTATTGAAGAGACTGTCTTTTCTCCATTGTATATCATTGCCTCCTTTTTCATAGATTAGTTGACCATAGGTGTGTGGGTTTATCTCTGGGCTTTCTATCTTGTTCCATTGATCTATGTTTCTGTTTTTGTACCAGTACCATATTGTCTTGCTTACTGTAGCTTTGTAGTATAGTCTGAAGTCAGGGAGTCTGATTCCTCCAGCTCCGTTTTTTCCCCTCAAGACTGCTTTGGCTATTACAGGTATGTGACATTCCCCATCTCTCCCCCCATCACAGGTGAGTGACAGCCCCCAGCTCTCTCCCAATCACAGGTATGGGACAGCCCCCAGCTGTCTTCGCATCACAGATGCCCGACAGCCCCCAACTCTCTCCCCATCACAGGTATGAGACAGCCCCCGGCTGTCTCCGCATCACAGGTATGTGACAGCCAGCAGCTGTCTGCGCAGCACAGGAATGTAACAGCCACCAGTACTTTCCGCATCAAAGGTATGTGACAGACCCAGCTCTCTCCCCATCACAGGTGTTTGACGGTCCCCATTTGGCTCCCCATCAGAGGTGTGTGACAGCCGCCAGCTCTCTCCCCATGACAGGTGAGTGACAGCCCACAGCTCTCTACTCATCACAGGTGTCTGACGCCCCCAGCTCTCTCCCAATCACAGGTGAGAGACAGTCCCCAACTCTCTCCCCATCACAGGTATGTGAGAGCCCCCAGCTGTCTCCACATCACAGGTATGTGTGACCCCCAGCTCTCTCCCCATCACAGGTGTTTGACAGTCCCCATTTCTCCCTCCATCACAGGTATGTGACAGTACTCATCTCTCCCCCCATAACAGGTGTGTGAGAGCCCCCAGCTCTCTCCCTGTCACAGGTGAGTGATAGCCCCCAGCTCTCTCCCCATCTGAGGTATATGACAGCCCCCAGCTGTCTCTGCATCACAGGTGAATGAAAGCCCCCAACACTCTCCCCATCACAGGTATGTGACAGCCTCCAGCTGTCTCCACATCACAGGTATGTGACAGCCCCCAACTGTCTCCGCATCACAGGTGAGTGACAGCCCCCAGCTCTGTCCCCATCTAAGGTATGTGAGAGCCCCCAGCACTCTCCCCATCACAGGTATGTGTCAGCTCGCAGCTATCTCCGCATCATAGGTGCCTGATAGCCCCCAACTCTCTCCCCATCACAGGTATGTGACAGCCCCCAGCTGTCTCCACATCACAGGTATGTGACAGCCACCAGTAGTCTCCGCATCAAAGGTATGTGACAGACCCCCGCTTCTCCCCATCAAAGGTGTGTGACAGCTACCATCTCTCCCCGATCACAGGTGAGTGACAGCCCCCAGCTCTCTAGCAATCACAGGTGAGTGACAGAACCCAGCTCTCTCCCCATCACAGGTGATTGTAGCCCCCTGCTCTCTCCTCATCACAGGTTTGTGACAGACCACAGGTGTCTCCACATCACAGGTGCCTGAGAGACCCCAACCCTCTCCCCATCACAGGTATGTGACAGCTCCCAGCTGTCTCCGCATCACAGGTGCCTGACAGCCCCCATCTCTCTCCCCATCACAGGTATGTTACAGACCACAGTAATTGGACATCACAGGTATGAGACAGCCACTAGTTGTCTCCGCATCAACAGTATGTGTGAGCCCCAGCTCTCTCTCCATCACAGGTGTTTCACAGTCCCCATCTCTCTCCCCTTCACAGGTGTGTGACAGCCCCCAGCTCTCTCCCGATCACAGGTGAGGGACAGCCCCCAGCTCTCTCCCCATCACAGGAGTGTAACAGCCCCCAGCTCTCTCCCCATTACAGATGTGTGACAGGCCCAAGCTCTCTCTCCGTCACAGGTGTTTGACAGTCCCCATCCCTCTCCACATCATAGGTGTGTGAAAGCCCCCAGCTCCCTCGTCATCAAAGGTGAGTTACAGCTCCCATCTGTCTCCCCATCACAGGTGTGTGACAGCACCCAGCACTCCCCCCTTCACGGGTGAGTGACAGACCCCAGCACTCTCCCCATCACAGGTATGTGACAGCCGCCAGCTCTCTCCGCATCACAGGTGCCTGACAGCCCCCAGCTCTCTCCTCATCACAGGTATGTGACAGCCCCCACCTGTCTCCACATCACAGGTATGTGACAGGCCACAGCTGTCTCCGCAACACAGGTGTTTGACAATCCCCATCTCTCTCCCCATCACAGATATGTGACAGCCCCAAGCTCTCTCCCCATCACAGATGTTTGACAGTCCCCATCCCTCTCCACATCACAGGTGTGTGAAAGCCTCCAGCTCTCTCGCCATTAAAGGTAAGTTACAGCCCCCATCTGTCTCCCCATCACAAGTGTGTGACAGCCCCCAGCTCTCTCCCCATCACAGGTGGGTAACAGCACCCAGCTCTCTCCCCATCACAGGTGAGTGACAGCCCCCAGCTGTCTCCACATCACAGGTATGTAACAGCCACCCGCTTTATCCGCATCACAGGTGACTGACAGCCTCCAACACCTTTCCCAATCATAGGTGTCTGACAGCCCCCTTCTCTCTCCCCAACACAGGTGTTTCACAGTCCCCATCTATCTTCCCATCACAGGTGCGTGACAGCCCCCAGCACTCTCGCCATCACAGGTATGTGAGAGCACCCAGGCCTAAACAAATCACAGGTATGGGAGAGCCCCCAGCTGTCTCCGGATTACAGGTGCCTGACAGCCCCCAACTCTCTCCCCATCACAGATATGTGACAGCCCCCAACTCTCTCCACATGACAGGTACCTGACAGCCCCCAACTTTCCCCCCTTCACAGGTATGTGACAGCCCCCAGGCCTCTCCCCATCACAGGTGTTTGACTGTCCCCATTTCTTGCCCCATCACAGGTGTGAGACAGCCCCCAGCTCTCTCCCCATCACAGGTGATTGTAGCCCCCAGGTCTCTCCCCATCACAGGTTTCTGACAGCCCCAATTTGTCTACACATGACAGGTGCCTGACAGCCCCCAACTCTCTCCCCATCACAGGTATGTGACAGACCCCAGTATCTGCACATCACAGGTATGAGACAGCCACTAGTTTTCTCCGCATCACCAGTATGTGTGAGCCCCAGCTCTCTCTCCATCACAGGTGTTTGACAGTCCCCATCTCTCTCCCCTTCACAGGTGTGTGACAGACCTCAGCACTCTCCCGATCACAGGTGAGGGACAGCCCCCAGCTCTCTCCGCATCACAGGTGTGTGACAGCCCCCAGTTCTCTCCCCATCACAGGTATATGAGAGCCTCCCGCTGTCTCTGCATCACAGATGCCTGACAGCCCTCAACTCTCTCCCCATCACAGGTATGTGACAGCCCCCAGCTCTCTCCCCATCACACGTGGGTGACAGCCCCCAGCTCTCTCCCCATCACAGGTGTTTGAGAGTCCCCATCTCTCTCCCCATCACACGTGTGTGAAAGCCCCAGCTCTCTCGCCTTGAAAAGTGAGTGACAGCACCCAGCTCTCTCCCCATCACAGGTGTTTGACAGTCCCCATCTCTCTCCCCATCACAGGTGTGTGACAACCCCGAGCTCTCTTCCCATCACCCATGCGTGAGAGCCCCCAGCACTATCCCCATCAGAGATATTTGACAGCCCAAAGCTGTCACCGCATCACAGTTACATGTCAGCCCCCCACACTCTCCCCATCACAGTTGCG
This sequence comes from Balaenoptera borealis, assembly GCF_965194805.1. Lineage (NCBI taxonomy): Eukaryota > Metazoa > Chordata > Mammalia > Artiodactyla > Balaenopteridae > Balaenoptera > Balaenoptera borealis. The sequence continues at coordinate 726,370 of NW_028123860.1, forward strand.
TGACAGACCCCAGCACTCTCCCCTTCACAGGTATGTGACAGCCTCCAGCTCTCTCCCCATCACAGGTGATTGACATCCCCCATCTCGCTTCCCATCACAGGTGTGTTACAGCCGCCACCTGTCTCCACATCACAGGGATGTGACAGCCACCAGCTCTCTACCCATCACAGGTGAGTGACAGCCCCCAGCACTCTCCCCATCACAGGTATGTGACAGCCCCCAGCTGTCTCCGGATCACAAGTGCCTGAGAGCCCCCAACTCTCTCCCCATCACAGGTATGTGACAGCCTCTAGCTGTGTCCGCATCACAGGTGCGTGACAGTCCCGAGCTCTCTCCCCATCACTGGTATGTGACAGCCCCCTGCTGTCTCAACATCACAGGAATGTGACAGCCCCCAGCTCTCTCCACATCACAGGTGAGGGACAGCCCCCATCTCTCTCCCCATGACAGTTGAGTGACAGCCCCCAGCTCTCTCCCCATCACAGATGATCGACATACCCCATCTCTCTTCCCATCTTAGGTGAGTAACAGCCCTCAGCTCTCTCCCCATCACACGTATGTGACAGCCCCCAGCTGTAACAGCATCACAGGTATGTGACAGTCCCCATCTCTCTCCCCATCACAGGTGTGTGACAGCCAGAAGCTGTCTCCCCATCACAGGTGAGTGACGGCCCCCAACACTCTCCCAATTACAGGTATATGATAGCCCCCAGCAGTCTCCACACCACAGGTATGTGACAATGCCAAGCTCTCTCCCCATCACAGGTGTGTGACCGTCCCCAGTTGTCTCCATATCACAGGTGCGTGAAAGCCCCAAGCTCTCTCCCCTTCACAGGTGGGTGACAGCCCCAAGCTCTCTCCTGATCACAGGTGAGTGACAGCCCCCAGCTCTCTCCCCATCACAGGTATGTGACAGCCCCCAGCTGTCTCAGCATAATAGGTATGTGACAGTCCCCATCACTCTCCCCATCACCGGTTAGTGACAGCCCCCAGCTCTACCCCCATCACCGATGTGTGACAGCCCCCAGCTGTCTCAGCATTACAAGTATGTGACAATCCCCAACTCTCTCCCCATCACAGGTGTGTGACAGCCCCCAGCTCTTTCCCCACCACAGGTGAGTGACAGCCTCCAGCTCTCTCCCCATCACAGGTATGTGACAGCCACCAGCAGTCTCCACATCACAGGTGAGTGACAGCCCCCAGCTCTCTCCCCATCATAGGTGTTTGACAGTCCGCAGCTCTCTCCCCATCACAGGTATGTGACATCCCTCAGGTGTCTCCGCATCATAGGAGCTTAACAGACCCCAACTCACTCCCCATCACAGGTATGCCACAACCCCCATTGTCTCCACATCACAGGGATGTGACAACCACTAGCTGTCTCTGCATCATAGGTATGTGTTAGCCCCAGCTCTCTCCCCATCCCCGGTGAGTGACAGCCCCCAGCTCTCTCCCAATCACAGCAGTGTGACAGCCCCCAGCTGTCTTAGCATTACAAGTAAGTGACAATCCCAATCTCTCTCCCCATCACAGGTGCGTGACAAACCCAAGCTCTCTCCCCATCACAGGTGTGTGACATCCCACAGCTCTCTCCCCATCACCGATGAGTAACAGCCCCCAGCTCTCTCCCCATCACAGGTATGTGACAGCCCCCAGCTGTCTCCGCATCACAGGTGCCTGACAAACCCCAAGTCTCTCCCCATCACAGGTATGTGACAGCCCCCAGCTGTCTCCACATCACAGGTATGTGACAACGCCAAGCTCTCTCCACGTCACAGGTTTGTGACCATCCCCAGCTGTCTCCATATCACAGGTGCGAGAAAGCCCCAGCTCTTTCCCCTTCACAGGTGGGTGACAGCCCCCAGCTCTCGCCCCATCACAGTTGATTGACAGCCCCCATCTCTCTCCCCATCACAAGTGAGTGACAGCCACCAGCTCTCTCCCCATCACAGTTGTGTGACCGTCCCCAGCTGTCTCTATATCACAGGTGCGTGACAGCCTCCTACTCTCTCCACATCACAGGTATGTCACAGCCCCCAGCTGTCTCCCCATGATAGGTATGTGATAGACCACAGCTGTCTCTATATCACAGGTATGTGACAAACCCAAGCTCTCTCCCCATCATAGGTGTTTGACCATCCCCAGCTGTCTCCATATCACAGGTGAGTGACAACGCCCAGCTCTCTCCCCTTCACAGGTGGGTGACAGCCCACAGCTCTCTCCCCATCACAGGTGAGAGACAGCCCCCATTTCTCTCCTCATTACAGGTGAGTGACAGCCCCCAGCTCTCTCCCCATCACAGGTGAGTGGCGGCCCCCAGCTCTACCCGTCACAGTTATGTGACAGCCCCCAGCTGTCTCAGCGTCACAGGTATGTGACAGTCCCCATCTCTCTCCCCTTCAAAGCTGTGTGATAGCCCCCAGCTCTCTCCACATCATAAGTGAGTGACAGCCCCCAGCTCTCTCCCCATCACAGGTGTGTGACAGCCCCCAGCTCTCTCCCTATCACAGGTGTGTGAGAGACACCAGCTATCCCCATGATACGCATGTGACAAACCACAGCTGTTTCCGCCTCACAGGTGCGTGGCAGGCCCCAACTCTCTACCCATCACAAGTATTTGACAGGCCCCAGCTGTCTCCATATCACAGTTATGTGACAGCCCCCAGCTGTCTCAGCGTCACAGGTATGTGACAGTCCCCATCTCTCTCCCCATCAAAGCTGTGTGATAGCCCCCAGCTCTCTCCACATCATAGGTGAGTGACAGACCCCAGCTTTCTCCCAATCACAGGTATGTGACAACTCCCAGCTGTCTCCACATCACAGATGCCTGACAGCACCCAACTTTCTCCCCATCACAGGTATTTGTTAGCCCTTAGCTGTCTCCACATTACAGGTATGTGACAGCCCCCAGTTCTCTCCCCATCACAGGTGTGTCAGTCCCCAGCTCTCTCCCCATCACAGGGGAGTGACAGTCCCCATCCCTTCCCCTTCACAGGTGTGTGACATCCCCCATCTCTCTCCCCATCACCGGTGAGTGACAGCCCCCAGCTCTCTCCCCATCACAGGTGAGTGGCGGCCCCCAGCTCTACCCGTCACAGTTATGTGACAGCCCCCAGCTGTCTCAGTGTCACCGGTATGTGACAGTCCCCATCTCTCTCCCCATCAAAGCTGTGTGATAGCCACCAGCTCTCTCCACATCATAGGTGAGTGGCAGACCCCAGCTTTCTCCCAATCACAGGTATGTGACAACTCCCAGCTGTCTCCATATCACAGATGCCTGAAAGTACCCAAATTTCTCCCCATCACAGGTATGTGTTAGCCCTTAGCTGTCTCCACATCACAGGTATGTGAAAGACACCAGCTGTCTCCGCATCACAGGTATGTGACAGCCCCCAGGTCTCTCCCCATCACAGGTGTTTGACAGTCCGCATGTCTTTCCCCATCACAGGTGTGTGATAGCCGCGAGCTCTCTCCCCATTAGAGGTGAGTGACAGCCCCCAGCTCTCTCCCCATCACAGGTGTGTCAGTCCCCAGCTCTCTCCCCATCACAGGGGAGTGACAGTCCCCATCCCTTCCCCTTCACAGGTGTGTGACAGCCCCCAGCTCTCTCCCGATCACAGGTAAGTGACACCCCCAGCTCTCTCCACATCACATGTGTGTGACAGCCCCCAGCTCTCTCCCCATCACAGGTGTTTGACAGGCCCCATCTCCCGCGCCATCACAGGTGTGTGACAGCCCCCAGCTCTCCCTCCATCACAGGTGTGTGACCGTCCGCATCTATCTCCATATCACAGGTGCATGACAACGCCCAGCTCTCTTCCCTTCACAGGTGGGTGACAGCCCCGAGCTCTCTCCCCATCACAGGTGAGTGACACCCCCCAGCTCTCTCCCCATCAGAGGTAGTTGACAGACCCCAGGTGTCACCGCATAATAGGTGCCTGGCAGACCCCAACTCTCTCCCCATCACAGGTGTGTGACCGAGCCCAGCTGTCTCCATATCACAGGTGCGTGACAGCCCCAGCTCTCTCCCCATCACAGGTGATTGACATACCCCATCTCTCTTCCCATCTCAGGTGAGTAACAGCCCTTAGCTCTCTCCCCATCACAAGTATGTGACAGCCCCCAGCTGTAACAGCATCACAGGTATGTGACAGTCCCCATCTCTCTCCCCATCACAGGTGTGTGACAGCCAGAAGCTGTCTCCCCATCACAGGTGAGTGACGGCCCCCAGCCCTCTCCCAATTACAAGTATATGATAGCCCCCAGCAGTCTCCACATCACAGGTATGTGACAAAGCCAAGCTCTCTCCCCATCACAGGTGTGTGACCGTCCCCAGTTGTCTCAATATCACAGGTGGGTGACAGCCCCAAGCTCTCTCCTGAACACAGGTGAGTGACAGCCCTCAGCTCTCTCCCCATCACAGGTATGTGACAGCCCCCAGCTGTCTCAGCATAACAGGTATGTGACAGTCCCCATCTCTCTCCCCATCACCGGTGAGTGACAGCCCCCAGCTCTCTCCCCATCCCCGGTGAGTGACATCCCCCAGCTCTCTCCCAATCACAGCAGTGTGACAGCCCCCAGCTCTCTTAGAATTACAATTAAGTGACAATCCCCATCTCTCTCCCCATCACAGGTGTGTGACAACCCCAAGGTCTCTCCCCATCACAGGTGTGTGACATCCCCCATCTCTCTCCCCATCACCAGTGAGTTACATCCCCCAGCTCTCTCCCCATCACTGGTATGTGACAGCCCCCAGCTGTTCCCGCATCAGAGGTGCCTGACAAACCCCAAGTCTCTCCCCATCAAGGTATGTGAGAACCCCCAGCTGTCGCCACATCATAGGTATGTGACAACGCCAAGCTCTCTCCTCATCACAGGTGTGTGACCATCCCCAGCTGTCTCCATATTACAGGTGCGTGAAAGCCCCCAGCTCTTTCCCCTTCACAGGTGGGTGACAGCCCCCAGCTCTCGCCCCATCACAGTTGATTCACAGCCCCCATCTCTCTCCCCATCACAAGTGAGTGACAGCCCCCAGCTCTCTCCCCATCACAGGTGTGTGAATGACCCCAACTGTCTCCATATCACAGGTGCGTGAAAGCCCCCAGCTCTCTCCCTTTCACAGGTGGGTGACGGCCCCTAGCTATCGCTCCACAACATGTATGTGACAGCCCCCATCTCTCTCCCCATCACAAGTGAGTGACAGCCCCCAGCTCTCTCCCCATCACAGGTGTGTGACCGTCCCCAGGTGTCTCCAAATCACAGGTGAGTGACAATGCCCAGCTCTCTCCCATTCACAGGTGTGTGACAGCCACCAGCTCTCTCCCCATCACAGGTGAGTGACAGCCCCCAGCTCTCTCCCCATCACAGGTATCTGAGAGCCCCGAGCTGTCTCCGCATCACAGGAGCCTAACAGCCCCCAACTCTTTCCCCATCACAGTTATGTCACAACGCCCATTGTCTCCACATCACAGGTATGTGACAACCAATAGGTGTCTACGCATCACAGGTATGTGTGAGCCCCAGCTCTCTCCCCATCACAGGTGTGCGACAGATCCCAGCTCTCTCCCCATCACAGGTGAGTGATAGACCCCAGCTTTCGCCCCATCACAGGAACGTGACAGCGCCCACCTGATTCCGCATCACAGGAGCCTGACAGCCCCCAACTTTCTCCCCTTCACAGGTATGTGTCAACCCCCAGCTGTCTCCACATCACAGGTATGTGAAACACACCAGCTGTCTCCGCATCACAGGTATCTGACAGCCTACAGGTGTCTCCCCATCACAGGTGTTTGACAGTCCCCATCTCTTTCCCCATCACAGGTGTGTGACAGACCCCAGCTCTCTCCCCATTTCAAGTGAACAAGAGATCCCAGCTCTCTCCTCATCACAGGTATATGAGAGACCCCATCTTTCTCCGCATCACAGGATCCTAACAGCCCCCAACTCTCTCCCCATCACAGGTATGTCACAACCCCCATTGTCTCCACATCACAGGGATGTGACAAACACTAGCTGTCTCTGCATCATAGGTATGTGTGAGCACCCAGCTCTCTCCCCATCCCCGGTGAGTGACAGCCCCCAGGTGTCCCCCAATCACAGCAGTGTGACAGCCCCCATCTGTCTTAGCATTACAAGTAAGTGACAATCCCCATCTCTCTCCCCATCACATGTGTGTGACAACCCCAAGCTCTCTCCCCATCACAGGTGTGTGACATCCCACAGCTCTCTCCCCATCACCGGTGAGTTACAGCCCCCAGCTCTCTCCCCATCACAGGTATGTGACAGCCCCCAGCTGTCTCCGCATCACAGGTGCATGACAAACCCCAAGTCTCGCCCCATCACAGGTATGTGACAGCCCCCAGCTGTCTCCACATCACAGGTATGTGACAACGCCAAGCTCTCTCCTCGTCACAGGTTTGTGACCATCCCCAGCTGTCTCCATATCACAGGTGCAAGAAAGCCCCAGCTCTTTTCCCTTCACAGGTGGATGACAGCCCCCAGCTCTCGCCCCATCACAGTTGATTGACAGCCCCCATCTCTCTCCCCATCACAAGTGAGTGACAGCCACCAGCTCTCACCCCATCACAGTTGTGTGACCGTCCCCAGCTGTCTCTATATCACAGGTGCGTGACAGCCGCCTACTCTCTCCCCATCACAGGTATGTCACAGCCCCCAGCTGTCTCCCCATTATAGGTATGTGATAGACCACAGCTGTCTCTATATCACAGGTATGTGACAAACCCAAGCTCTCTCCCCATCATAGGTGTTTGACCGTCCCCAGCTGTCTTCATATCACAGGTGAGTGACAACGCCCTGCTCTCTCCCCTTCACAGGTGGATGACAGCCCCCAGCTCTCTCCCCATCACAGGTGAGAGACAGCCCCCAGCTCTCTCCCCATCACAGGTATGTGACAGCCCCCACCTGTCTCCACATCACAGGTATGTGACAGCCCCCAGCTCTCTCCCCATCACAGGTATGTGACAGCCCCCAGCTGTCTCAGCATAACAGGTATGTGACAGTCCCCATCTCTCTCTCCATCACCGGTGAGTGACAGCCCCCAGCTCTACCCCCATCACCGGTGTGTGACAGCCCCCAGCTGTCTCAGCATTACAAATATGTGACAATCCCCAACTCTCTCCCCATCACAGGTGTGTGACAGCTCCCAGCTCTCTCTGCATCACAAGTATGTGACAGCCCCCAACTCTCTCCTCATCACAAGTATTTGACAGGCCCCAGCTGTCTCCACATCACAGGTATGTGACTGCCCCCAGTTGTCTCCCCATTTATGTATGTGACAGCCCCCAGCTGTCTCCACATCACAGGTATGGGGCAACCCCAAGCTCTCTCCCCATCAGAGGTGTTTGAGAGTCCCCAGCTGTCTCAGCATTACAAGTATGTGACAATCCCCAGCTCTCTCCGCATCACAGGTGTGTGACAGCCCCCAGCTCTTTCCCCATCACAGGTGAGTGATAGCCCCCAGCTCTCTCCCCATCACAGGTATATGACAGGCCCCAGCTGTCTCCACATCACAGGTATGTGACAGTCCCCAGCTCTCTCCGCATCACAAGTGCCTGACAGGACCCAACTCTCTCCCCATCACAGGTGTGTGACAACCCCCAGCTGTCTCCGCCTCACAGGTATGTGACAGTCCCCATCTCTCTCCCCATCACAGGTGTGTGACAGCCCCCAGCACTCTCCCCATCACAGGTGAGTGACGGCCCGCGGCTGTCTCCCCATCACAAGTATGTGACAGCCCCCAGCTGTCTCCGCATCAAAGGTGCCTGACAGCTCCCAACTCTCTCCCCATCACAGGTATGTTACAGCCGCAAGCTGTCTCCACATCACAGGTATGTGACAGCCACCAGCTCTATCTGCATCACAGGTATGTGACAGCCCCCAGCTGTCTCCACATCACAAGTATGTGACAGCAACTACCTGACTCCGCATGACATGTATGTGACTTGCCCCAGCACTCTCACCATCAGAAGTGTTTGACAGTCCCCATCTCTTTCCCCTTCACAAGTGAGTGAGAGCCCCAAGCTCCCTTTCCATCACAGGTGTGTGACATCCCACAGCTCTCTCCCCATCCCCGGTGAGAGACAGCCCCCAGCTCTCTCCCAATCACAGCAGTGTGACAGCCCCCAGCTGTCTTAGAATTACAAGTAAGTGACAATCCCCATCTCTCTCCCCATCACAGGTGTGTGACATCCCCCAGCTCTCTCCCAATCACCGGTGAGATACAGCCCCCAGATCTCTCCCCATAACAGGTATGTGACAGCCCCCAGAGGTCTCCGCATCACAGGTGCCTGACAAACCCCAAGTCTCTCCTCATCACAGGTATGTGAGAACCCCCAGCTGTCGCCACATCATAGGTATGTGACAACACCAAGCTCTCTCCTCATCACAGGTGTGTTGCCATCCCCAGCTGTCTCCATATCACAGGTGGGTGACATCCCCCAGCTCTCGCCCCATCACAGTTGATTCACAGCCCCCATCTCTCTCCCCATCACAAGTGAGTGACAGCCCCCAGCTCTCTCCCCATCACAGGTGTGTGACCGTCCCCAGCCGTCTCCATATCACAGGTGCGTGAAAGCCCCCAGCTCTCTCCCTTTCACAGGTGGGTGACGGCCCCTAGCTATCGCTCCAACACATGTATGTGACAGCCCCCATCTCTCTCCCCATCACAAGTGAGTGACAGCCCCCAGCTCTCTCTCTATCACAGGTGTGTGACCATCCCCATGTGTCTCCATATCACAGGTGAGTGACAATGCCCAGCTCTCTCCCATTCACAGGTGTGTGACAGCAACCAGCTCTCGCCCCATCACAGGTGAGTGACAGCACCCAGCTCTCTCCCCATCACAGTGTCTGAGAGCCCCTAGCTATCTCCGCATCAAAGGAGCCTAACAGCCCCCAACTCTCTCCCCATCATAGTTATGTCACAACGCCCATTGTCTCCACATCACAGGTATGTGACAACCACTAGCTGTCTACACATCACAGGTATGTGTGAGCCCCAGCTCTCTCCCCATCATAGGGGAGTGACAACCCCCAGCTCTCTCCCCATCACAGGTGTGCGACATGCCCAGCTCTCTCCGCATCAGAGGTGAGTGATAGGCCCCAGCTTTCTCCCCATCACAGGTATGTGACAGCCCCCAGCTGATTCCGCATCACAGGAGCCTGACAGCCCCCAACTTTCTCCCCATCACAGGTATGTGTCAACCCCGAGCTGTCTCCACATCACAGGTATGTGAAACACACCAGCTCTCTCCCCATCACAGGTGAGTTACAGCCCCCAGCTCTCTACCCATCACAGGTGTGTGAAGCCCCCAGCTCTCTCTCCATCACAGGTGAGTGATCCCCCCAGCTCTCTCCCCATCACAGGTTTGTGACACCCCCAGCTGTCTCCACATCACAAGTATGTGACAGCAACTACCTGACTCCGCATCACAGGTATGTGACTGGCCCCAGCACTCTCCCCATCAGAAGTGTTTGCCAGTCCCCATCTCTTTCCCCTTCACGAGTGAGTGACAGCCCCAAGCTCCCTTCAATTCACAGGTGTGTGACATCCCCCAGCTATCTCCCCATCCCCGGTGAGTGACAGCCCCCAGCTCTCTCCCAATCACAGCAGTGTGACAGACCCCAGCTGTCTTAGAATTACAAGTAAGTTACAATCCCCATCTCTCTCCCCATCACAGGTGCGTGACAATCCCAAGCTCTCTCCCCATCACAGGTGTGTGATATCCCCCAGCTTTTTCTCCATCACTGGTGAGTGACGGCCCCCAGCTCTCTCCCCATCACAGGTATGAGACAGCCCACAGCTCTCTCCGCATCACAGGTATGTGAAAGACACCAGCTGTCTCCGCATCACAGGTATCTGACAGTCCCCATCATTTTCCCCATCAGAGGTGTGTGACAGGCCCCAGCTCTCTCCCCATTTCAGGTGAGTAAGAAATCCCAGCTCTCTCCCCATCACAGGTATCTGAGAGCCCCCATCTGTCTCCGCATCACAGGAGCCTAACAGCCCCCAACTCTCTACCTATCACAGGTATGTCACAACCGCCATTGTCTCCACATCAAAGGGATGTAACAACCACTAGCTGTCTCTGTATCATAGGTATGTGTGAGCCCCCAGCTCTCTCCTCATCACAAGTGAGTGACAGCCCCCAGCGCTCTCCCGATCACAGGTGTGTGACCATCCCCAGCTGTCTCCATATAACAGGTGCGTGAAAGCCCCCAGCTCTCTCCCTTTCACAGGTGGGTGACAGCCCCTATGTATCGCTCCAACACATGTATGTGACAGCCCCCATCTCTCTCCCCATCACAAGTGAGTGACAGCTACCAGCTCTCTCCCCATCACAGGTGTGTGACCGTCCCCAGGTGTCTCCATATCACAGGTGAGTGACAATGCCCAGCTCTCTCCCATTCACAGGTGTGTGACAGCCACCAGCTCTCTCCCCATCACAGGTGAGTGACAGCTCCCAGCTCTCTCCCCATCACAGGTATTTGAGAGCCCCCAGCTGTCTCCACATCACAGGAGCCTAACAGCCCCCACCTCTCTCCCCATCATAGGTATGTCAGAACGCCCATTGTCTCCACATCACAGGTATGTGACAACCACTAGCTGTCTACGCATCACAGGTATGTGTGAGCCCCAGCTCTCTCCCCATCACAGGTGAGTGACAACCCCCAGCTCTCTCCCCATCACTGGTGTGCGACAGACCCCAGCTCTCTCCCCATCACAGGTGAGTGATAGGTCCCAGCTTTCTCCCCATCACAGGTATGTGTCAATCCCCAGTCGTCTCTACATCACAGGTATGTGAAAGACACCAGTAGTCTCTGCATCACAGGTATCTTACAGACCCCAGGTCTCTCCCCATCACAGGTGTTTGACAGTCCCCATCTCTTTCCCCATCACAGGTGTGTGACAGACCCCAGCTCTCTCCCCATTTCAGGTGAGTAAGAGATCCCAGCTCTCTCCCCATCACAGGTCATTGTAAGCCCTCAGTTCTTTCCCCATCACAGGTATGTGACAGCCACCAGGTGTCTCCACATCATAGGTGCCTGACAGCCCCCAACACTCTCCCCATCACAGGTATGTGACAGACACCAGTATCTCCACATCACAGGTATGTGACAGCCACTACATGTCTCCGCATCACAAGTATGTGTGAGTCCCAGCTCTCTCTCCATCACAGGTGTTTGACAGTCCCCATCTCTCTCCCCTTCCAGGTGTGTGACAGCCCCCAGCTCTCTCCCCATCACAGGTGAGCGACATGCCACAGCTCTCTCCCCATCACAGGTGAGAGACAGCCCCCTGCTATCTCCCCATTACAGGTGTGTGAGAGACCCGAGCTCTCTCTCTATAACAGGTTAATGAAAGCCCACAACTCTCTCCAGATCACAGGTATGTGAGAGCCCGCAGCTGACTCCGCATCACTGGTGATCGACAGCCCCCAACTCTCTGCCAATCACAGGTATGTGACAGCCCCCATCTCTCTCCCCATCACAGGTGTGTGACAGCCCACAGCTCTCTCCCCATTACAGGTGAGTGACAGCCCCCATCTCTCCCCCCATCACCAGTGTGTGACATCCCTCAGCTGTCTCAGCATTACAACTATGTGACAATCCCTAACTCTCTCCCCATTCCAGGTATGTGACAGCCCCCAGCTCTGTCCCCATCACAGATATGTGACAGACCCCAGCTCTCTCCCCATCACAGGTGAATGACAGCCCCCATCTCTCTTCCAACCACAGGGTGAGTAAAAGCCCCCAGCTCTCTCCCCATCACTGGAATGTTACAGCCGCCACCTGACTCCACATCACAGGTATGTGACAGCCACCAGCTCTCTCCGAATCACAGGTATGTGACAGCCCCCAGCTCTCTCCCCATCACAGGGGAGAGACTGCCCCAGCTCTCTCCCCATGATAGGTATGTGACAATCCACAGCTGTCTCCGCCTCACAGGTGCGTGACAGCCTCCAACTCTCTCCCCATCACAGGTATGTCACAGACCCCAACTGTCTCCCCATTATAGGTATGTGATAGACCACAGCTCTCTCCATATCACAGGTATGTGACAACCCCAAGCTCTCTCCCCATCATAGGTGTTTGACCGTCCCCAGCTGTCTCCATATCACAGGTGAGTGACAACGCTCAGCTCTCTCCCGTTCACAGGTGGGTGACAGCCCCCAGCTCTCTCCCTATCACAGGTGAGAGGCAGCCCCCATCTCTCTCCTCATTACAGGTGAGTGACAGCCCCCAGCTCTCTCCCCATCACAGGTGAGTGACAGCCCCCAGTTCTCTCCCCATCACAGGTTTGTGACAGCTCCCAGCTGTCTCTTCATCACAGGTGCCTGAGAGCCCCCAACTCTGTCCCCATCACATGTATGTGAAAGGCCCCAGCAGTCTCCACATCACAGGTATTTGTCAGCCCCCACCTCTCTTCCCATCACTGGTGTTTGACAGTTCCCATCTCTCTCCCCATCACAGGTGTGTGACAGCCCACATCTCTCTCCCCATCACAGGTGAGTGACAGCCCCTAGCTCTCTCCCCATCACAGGTATGTGACAGCCCCAAGGTGTCTCCACATCACAAGTATGAGACAGCAAATAGCTGTCTCCGCATCACAGGTATGTGACAGCCCCCAGCTGTCTCCATATCACAGGTGTGTGAAAGCCCCCAGTTCTCTGCCCTTCACAAGTTGGTGACAGACCCCAGCTCTCTCTCCATCACAGGTGTGTGACCGTCCCCAGGTGTCTCCATATCTCAGGTGAGTGACAACGCCCAGCTCTCTCCCATTCACAGGTGTGTGACAGCCACCAACTTTCTTCCCATCACAGGTATGTGTCAACCCCCAGCTATCTCCACATCACAGGTATGTGAAAGACACCAGCTGTCTCCGCATCACAGGTATCTGACAGCCCCAAGGTCTCTCCCCATCACAGGAGTTTGAGAGTCCCCATCGCTTTCCCCATTACAGGTGTGTGACAGACCCCAGCTCTCTCCCCATTTCAGGTGATTGTAAACCCCCAGCTCTCTCCCCATCACAGGTATATGACAGCCCCCAGCTGTCCCCGCATCTCAGGTGCCTGACATCCCTCAACTCTCTCCCCATAACAAGTATGTGATAGCCCCCACATGTCTCCACATTACAGGTATGTGACGGCCCCCTGATTTTTTCGCATCACAAGTGCTGGACAGCCCTCAATTCTCTACGCATCACAGGTATGTGACAGCCCACAGCTGTCTCCGCATCACATGTGCCTGACAGGCCCCAACTCTCCCCATCTCAGGTATGTGACAACCCCCAGCTCTCTCCCCATCACAGGTATGTGACAACCCCCAGCTCTCTCCCTATCTCAGGTATGTGACAGCACTCAACTGTCTCCACATCTCACGTATGTGACAGACCCCAGCTTTCTCCCCATCACAGGTGAGTGACAGCCTCCAGGTGTTCCCCATCACAGGTATATGACAGCCTCCAGCTCTCTTACCATCACAGGTGTTTCACAGCCCCCATCCCTCTCCCCATCACAGGTGTGTGACACCCCCAGATCTCTCCCCTGCACAGGTGTGTGACAGCTCCCAGCTCTCTCCGCATCACAGCTATGTGACAGCACACAGCTGTCTCATCATCACAGGTATGTGACAGTCCCCATCTCTCTCCCCATTACATGTGTGTGACAACCCCCAGCTTTCTCCCCATCACAGGTGAGTGACGGCACCCAGATGTCTCTCCATCACAAGTATGTGATAGTCCCAAGCTCTCTCTTCATCACAGGTGCCTGACAGCCCCCAACTCTCTCCCGATCATAGGTATGTGACAGCGCCCAGCTGTCTCCACATCACAGGTATGTGACAGTCCCCATCTCTCTCCCCATCACAAGTGTGTGACAGACGCCAGCTCTCTCCCCATCACAGGTGAGTGACAGCCCCAAAATCTCTCCTCATCACAGGTGTCTCACAGGCTCCAGCTCTCTCCCCATCACAGGTATGTGACAGCCCCCAGCGGTCTCCGCATCACAGGTGCCAGACAGGCCCCAACTCTCTCCCTATCACAGGTTTGTGAAAACCCCCAGCTGTCTCCGCCTCACAGGTATGTGACAGCCCACAGCTCTCTCCCCATCACAGGTGAGTGACAGCCCCCAGCTGTCTCCCCATCACAGGTATATGACAGGCCCCAGCTGTCTCCACATCACAGGTATATGACAGCCCCCAGCTGTCTCCCCATTATAGGTGACAGCCCCCAGCTCTCTCCACATAACTGTTATGTGACAACCCCAAGCTCTCTCCCCATCACAGGTGTGTGACCTTCCCCAGTTGTCTCCATATCACAGGTGCGTGACAATGCCCAGCTCTCTTCCATTCACAGGTGGGTGACAGCACCCAGCTCTCTCCCCATCCCTGGTGAGTGAGAGACCCCCTCTCTCTCCCCATTACAGGTGAGTGGCAGCCTCCAGCTCTCTCCCCATCACAGGTATGTGACAACCCCCAACTGTCTCAGGGACTCAGGTATGTGACAGTCCCCATCTCTCTCCCCATCACAGGTGTGTGACAGCCCCCTGCTCTCTCCACATCACAGGTGAGTGACAACAACCAGGTCTCTCCCCATCACAGGTACCTGACAGCCCCCAGCTGTCTCCGCATCACAGGAGCCTGACAGCCCCCAACTTTCTCCCCATCACAGGTATGTGACAGCCCCCATTGTCTCCACATCACAGGTATGTGACAACCACTAGCTCTCTTCCCATCAGAGGTGTGTGACAGCCCCCTGCTCTCTCCCCAGCACAGGTGAGTGACAGCCCCCAGCTCTCTCCCATCACAGGTGTGCGACTGCCCCCAGGTCTCTCCCTATCACAAGTGAGTGACAGCCCCCTGCTTTCTCCCCATCACAGGTATGTGACAGCCCTCAGCTCTCTCCTCGTCACAGGTGCCTGACAGCCCCCAACTTTCTCCCCATCACAGGTATGTGTCAGCCCCCAACTGTCTCCACTTCACAGGTATCTGAAAGACACCAGCTGTCTCCGCATCACAGGTATGTGACAGCCCCCAGGTCTCTCCCCATCACAGGTGCCTGACAGCCCCCAACTTTCTCCCCATCACAGGTATGTGTCAGCCCCCAACTTTCTCCCCATCACAGGTATGTGACAGCCCCCAGCTGTCTCCACATCACAGGTGTGTGACCGTCCCCACCTGTCTCCATATCACAGGTGTGTGACAGCCCCCAGCCCTCTCCCCTTCTCATCTGGTTGACAGCCCTCAGCTCTCTACCCATCACTGGTATGTGACAACCCCAAGCTGTCTCCACATCACAGGTGCGTGACAGCCCCCAGCTCTCTCCCCATCACAGGTAGGTGGCAGTCCCCATCTCTCTCCCCATCACCGGTGAGTCACAGCCCCCAGCTGTCTCCCAATCACAGGTATGTGACAGCCCCCAGCTGTCTCTGCACCACAGGTGCCTGACAGCCCCCAACTCTCTCCCCATCACAGGTATGTGACAGCCCCCAGTCGTCTCTACATCACAGGTATGTGACTGCCCCCAACTGTCTCCCCATCACAGGTATGTCACAGCCCCCAGCTGTCTTCCCGTCACAGGGGTGTGACAGCCCCCCTTCTCTTCTGGCCACCACTCCCCCATTTGGCCACAGCCTCCTCCTTCCCGATTCCCCACAAAATCCTCACATCTATTCACTTTACCCTGGGACCCAAACTTCCCCAATGTAAGGCATAGTCACAGTCAAGCCTTGTTCTCGAGAACAGAGGGTTCGCTGGGCTGCTAAGCTCCGTGCTCTTCTACAGAACATATCTTCCATGGATTCTGTCTCTACATGGCTTTGTGTCCTTGATCCTGTCACTAGATCCCTTAGGATCTCAGACCGCTGTCCTACAAAACTAGACCAGACCCAATGCCCTCTAAAGCCCCTTCTATTTCTGAGACCATGATTCTATGTGTTTTCTCCACAGTAGTCTCCCCCGGTCCTCTCTGTGACCCTTTTGTGTACCGTGTGAAGGTTCAGGGTCATACAGGTGTTCTGTTGTTCCTCCCTCTGCATCTTCAGGTGAGGCCACACACCTGTGTCTTGTCGACACCTCCCCCGAAAGGTTTCCCTGTCTTTGTCCTCTCCTATATGAAGGTCATGAATGAATCACCAATCCCCAAATTCCCTGGCAAATGCCGGTGCTATCAGACAGAGCCTGTGAAAACAGCCTAAATCAAGCCTGTGCTTTGCAGAAGAGATTTCCGACTTAACCATGCAGATTGCGGAAATGAGCAAGAATCTTCAGGAATTGGAGAAGACCAGGAAGCGAGTGCAGCAAGAAAAGTCAGACCTCCAGGCTGCCCTGGAAGAGGTGGAGGCACTTGTCTGAGAAGTGAAGGAGGGCGGGGCGCTGAGGAAGGGGACTAGACCACCCCCAGGGGCCCTTCCTGCAGGAGGCACTGGGGCTCCAATGGGAAGAATCCAGCCCCACCCCCACCCTGGGGGGGACCAGCTGCTCTCTGCTGCCTCGCCTCATGAGTGTTCTCTAGTCCATCGTATTTCTCCTATTGAATAAATAAACTTGTTCATTATGTCCTCAACGTCTTCCTCTCAGAAAGCAAGAACTCAATCACCAAACATCCTGAGAGCCAGCTCAGAATCCCTTAGTTTTAACAGAGAGTTATACAAGGTCATCTTTGGCTGCTGGGAATTCTGTGTGGTCCAAAGAGTGCAGGATCCTGATGCTATCACCAGCTGTGGCCAGTGAGGGGCGGATGCTTAAGAGGGTCTAGGGAAATTTGCACTATGCAGGATAACAGGAGAGCAATTCCTCTGTCTTTCTCTGTCTTTTTTGAGCAGAGGTTGGCTCCTGACTTATGGTCACTATTTAAAAAGACACAGTAATCAAAATTTTTATTAATTGAAAACGATGCTCTGTCCTTCTCAAGACATAAGATTGTTAACAACAAAGCTTCAATTCTAGTTTCATTACTAGTAACAATTTGGGAGCAAACTGTTTGATCTTTTTGAGTACTGTTCTATTTATTTGTAAAATGAGCCTAATAATACCCTTTTTATCCTAATGGGGATGAAAAACCTCATTCAAGAAGGTGGCTGCCCCCGGCAATCCCAATCACTCCTTTACTTTTATCAGGGTTCCTTGAAGCATGAAGAGGGCAAGATTTTGCGTGTCCAGCTAGAGTTGAACCAGCTGAAATCTGAGCTTCACCGCAAGATCACTGAGAAGGAAGAAGAAATCGAGCAGCTGAAAAGAAACAGCCAGCGGGCAACAAAAGCCATGCAAAGCGTGCTGGATGCTGAGATCTGGAGCCGGAATGTTGCTCTGAGGCTGAAGAAGAAGATGGAGAGAGACCTCAGTGAGATGGAGATTCAGCTGGGCCACTCCAACCGCCAGGTGGCAGAGACCCAGAAATACCTGTGCTCAGTCCAGAGCCAGCTCAAGGTGAGTGCACGGCCCCTGGAGGACCTGGCGGGACCTCAGCCTGCCCTGGGCTCCGGTCTCACCACTGGTTTCTCGTGAACGACTCCCAGTTGCATCTGGATGACACCCTGAGGAGCAGCGAGTACCACAAGGAGCAGCTGGCCCTCGTGGAGCGCAGGAATGGCCTCTTGCTGGAGGAGCCGGAGGAGAGGAAGGTGGCCCTGGCACGGACGGAGCGCACCCGCAAGCTGGCGGAGCACAAGCTGCTGGAGGCCAGCGACTGCGTGCAGCTCCTTCACTCCCACGTGTGTCCGTCCTCACTCCACTCTGGGTCCACCCTGGAGGCAGGCAGGACCCAGGCTTGATGGAGAGGAGTTCCCACCGCTCCTTCCAGGCTAGCGGTCAAGACAAACTTCCATTAGGCCTAGTTCTTGGAATAACTTGGTCTCTAGATGGACAGATTGCTGAGCTTTCTTTTATCTGAAGATAAAAGATCATGGGGAAATCAGAGCAAGGCATGACAAATTATTGCATAAAAGGGCTGGAAAAGGCTTCACAGAGGCAGTAACATTTAAGCTGCAAGCTTAGAAAATTAGGATTGTCTTTGGAAATAATTACTTTTAGGAAAGTTCAAGAATTCCTTGTTTCATTTCTTATTTTTTTGGACCACACCACATGGCATACGGGATCTTAGTTCCCCAACCAGAGATTGAACCCGCGCCCCGCGCGGTGGAAACACAAAGCCCTAATCACTGGACTGCCAGGGAATTCCCCCAAAATTCCTTGCTTTAAAAACTATTTTTTGAATTAGCCAAAAAACTAGAAGAATACCAACCATATTGTTAGCATTTTGGGATCTCCTATTCTAGGCTCTTGTGTCTATACATAAATATGATATTTTTTGTAAACGTGATCAATCCTTTTGCAACTTTTTTTCATTTAACAACGTCTTGTGAACATATTTCTATATTTTAAAATAGTTTTCTATGATAGTTTTTTAATGGCAGAAAAGCAGTCCATTTTAGTTGTGTATTATGGCACATTTATTTAATCAGTCTTCTACGGTTGGATATTTTTAGACTGTTCCCAATAAAAATTTTTATGATTAGAAGATTGTATGACTAACTTCTTCATAACTAAATTTTCACATATATCCATGATTACTATTTCCTTCATATTCCTAAAAGTAAGTAAATTCCTGGAAGTATATATTCATGGTCAAAACAGCAAAGACATTTATGATATGTTGTAAATTGGTCTTTAACAAAGTTGTCCCAATTTTTACTCCCATGGGGAAAATAAGTGAGAGTGCTTAGCTATTATTTTTTTTTTTAATCTTCACCGATTTTATGGTTGAAAATGCCTCATTTTAAAAATTCTTATTTCTTTGATTACTAATGAGGTGGAACATTTTGTCGTATTTGTTGGCTATTTGTATTTCTTCTGGTGTGTCTTAGCTATTTGTACTTTTGCCCTTTTTTCTTAATGATTTGTCTTTTTTACATATTAAGGAAGGAACTATTTTTTCAGTAATGCACATTGCAAATGTTTCCTCGTTTGTCATCATCCTAACAACTCTGTACAATGTTTTGATCATGAGAATTATTTTTCATTTCACATAGTTATGTCAACCATTTCCTTGTTCCAGCACCTTTAACTAAATAATTTATCCTTCCTCAAATATTTGAATGTCCACATTTATCATTTACTCAATTCTTTTATGTACAATTCTCGGGCCTGTTTTGGGATATCTGTCTATCAAAAATGAAAGTCTTTTTAATTTTTTTCACCTGTGTGAAAAATAAGAAATGGAACGTTCTCGAGCTTGACTTCTTTCCCCACCCAACCCTCTCCCTTCCAATCGTTGTAAGTGTCCAAATGTAGCCCGAACCTCTTATCTAATTTTTCTTGTAGAACACGTGCCTGATAAATACCAAGAAAAAACTGGAAGCTGACATAGCCCAATGCCAGGCAGAGGTGGAGAAGTCTATCCAGGAGTCCAAAAATGCAGAGGAGAAGGCCAAGAAGGCCGTCACGCATGTGCGCTCCATTCTTTCTTATCAGAGATGCTGTCTGGAGATAAGAAAGGGGCTTCTACGCCGCCCCTTTGGGACCTGCAAGTAGGTTTCCTCTCCTCACCCCTGCATTCAGTCAGTGGTGGCTTCCCGGAGAGACGGAAGGAGACGGAGCCTCAGCAGAGGCAAAGTGGGAGGGGAACCATGCAGCATCAGCGGTGGCTGCGGCAAGGAGGAAAGCATCAGCGTGCCTAGTACCAGCCTCACAGCACCCTCCGTGTGCCCGCATAGGAGGGGTGGGTGGCCCACTGCTGCCTCTTGTGAACTTAACCAGGCGGCCATGATGGCCGAGGAGCTGACAGAGAAGGAGCAGGACACCAGCGCCCACCTGGAGCGGATGAAGAAGAACCTGGAGCAGACGGTGAAGGACCTGCAGCACCGCCTGGACGAGGCTGAGCAGCTGGCCCTGAAGGGTGGCAAGAAGCACATCCAGAAGCTGGAGGCCAGGGTGGGTCTCTCAATCTCTCTGAATCCGGAAAGTGAAAACGGCACTCCCCGATCCTTCTCTCTTCTTGTATATTGACTCCCATCCTTATCCTGTGGCTGGGGACAGCCACCCAATATCGTCAGTAGGTCCTGAGTTAATTAACATCCCCCAAGACTGACTATATAAGTATCTTTCTTGATTGTTGGTACGTGAGCTTGAAGGAGAGGTAGGTTGAAAGTGAGCAGAAACGTAATGCTGAGGCTGTTAAAGGTTTGCGGAAACACGAGAGAAGAGTAAAGGAACTCACCTACCAGGTAAGGGGAAGAGCTTTCTAGAATATCCAGACTTCCTGCACAAAGGGAAATTGAAAACCTGGTGACTATGTGGTACTCACAAATAGCTACATGTTAACTCGATATACATAAGGGGCAAATGACACAATCACCTATCACAGACCCTTTCCTAAGCTAGGAAAATCAGGAAGGCCTTTAGAAAATCGTGTAAGTGAGGAAAGAATACAGGTTTCAAAGACAGATAAACTGGTATTAGTCCTAGTTTGGCCTCTTACTTTTTAAACTCGGATAGGTTACCTAACACTCTCAACCTTAATTCATCACCTGTAAAATAGAATAAAAACATCTACTCACCAGAGTAGGCAGGTAAGGATTAGAGACGTGTATAACTCTCCAATATAGTGCCTGCACACAGTGGACATTTAACAAGAGTGGCTACTGTTAATACTATGAAGGAAGCCTCAGAGTTGACCACATTTACCCCAGGCCCACCTGCCATCATATCAAAGTGATTTACTTCACCACCTGTAGTGGGTTGATTTTGTTGGATTCAATGCAGACCATTTTTTTCAAACTTCCAGACTGAGGAAGACCGCAAGAATGTTCTCAGGCTGCAAGACCTGGTAGATAAATTACAGGCAAAGGTGAAATCATACAAGAGACAAGCTGAGGAGGCTGTAAGTATCTTTAAGCCCTTGAGGGAAGAAGGAAACTTCGTTGGGGGTAGAAAGTATATTAAGAGAATGTGTTAATGAGAAAGAAAGAGACCAAGTAAGAATATGTCATTCTTATTTTAAGAGAGAGGATATAAATATGAATTTACCCCCAAATCCTAATTATAGAATAAGACCTCAAGACGAGATATTTTTATTATTAAGCAATTTGTAGGGGTTGGGGGAAAAAAAGAAAATTCCAAATAACCCACCTTACTTGATAGCTGCAAAGAATATCCAGCAGAAAATCTAACACCAGGATAAATATTCCTCTCCCTCTAGAAATGCACAAAATCAATTGTTCCCAAAAGCCAAACAGAAATCTTTTACCCCAGCTGACTCCTTCCCTCACTACCACTGTCATCAGCAGGGACTTATCCCTGCACATTCGCTGTAGCAAATTAGGATGTGTTGGGAGATTCTCCAGCTTCACTTTTCCTGGTTGTTCCCCACTCTTCCAGACACAATGTAGTGGGTAAGAGGTAAGAAAAGGGAACACGAAAGGGAGAGGCACGAATGGTAGTAAGTGCAACCAACAAAGGGCATAATTTCTTCCTATCCCCATCCCCCCACCCGCAGCGTCTCTGTATACCAGAGTTAAAATATATGGCAAAAACACTTCAACTGGGATTTTCCCAAAGTCAGAATTTGACCTTACATTTACTGTCTAACCTCTGTGAGCGAGCGCACATGGGTCTCTTCCTCCTTTCCACTCACTCCATACATCGTAAGTAGACTGCACGTATACATGGGTTTGACATAATGAGCTCGTCTCTTCCATTTCAAAACTATTTCTTCTTTCATTCTTTAGAGTAAAAAATGTAACTGAAGTTACAAGTTCTGTCTGGATTTGAAATCAGATATGACAAACAAACCGTAAGAAGGAAATATCTGAGTTGAGGAAATAATCCTGTTTGTGACAAGTGCAATGAGAACCACAAAGTCTAACTCTCACAACTTTATTCTTAGGAGGAACAATCCAATGCTAATCTTGCCAAATTCCGCAAGCTCCAGCACGAGCTGGAGGAGGCCAAGGAACGGGCTGACATTGCCGAGTCCCAGGTCAACAAGCTGCGGGTGAAGAGCCGGAAGATTCACACACAAGTCAGTGCAGAGTGAACACATCTGCCTGATGCTGCCAAGGGGCTGAAGAAATGCACAAAATGTGCTATTTTGGGTCACTTGCTTTGTGATGTTTTTCTCTTCATGTTGAATAAATAAAAACTACAGTGAACTGATAAACTGAACCAGACTCATTTACTTCCAAAATTACTTATTCTCAAACACAGTTCTCACCTAGCTATTATTATTCTAACATTATATATGGCTTTGTGGAACATTCAATATCTGTACCTCCCTCACCACCCCGCATCCCCTTTCCCATCTCCAGCTCCACCACACACACACACACACAATTATCTTTTACTGGACGTAATTTTATTAAGTCTCTCTAGATTGTTACAACTGGCTAAGGAAACCACTCACTGAGGTTACGCCTTCAGACAGGACACACTCATGCACCCACTCCACGGGTGGTTACTGAGCATCTACTATGCGCCGGGCCCTGCTCTCAGTACTATGGGAATAGCAGTGAACAAAGCATAGTTCCCTCCCTCTGGGAACTTATATTCTGCAAGGAAAGAAAGGCAGTCAACAAATAAGAAGCTGTGTCTACTATATTTAAAATAGATAATCAACAAGAACCTAGTGTATAGCACAGGGAACTCGGCTCAGTATTCTGTAATAACCTAAACGGGAAAAGAATTTGAAAAAGAATGGATACTTGTATGGGTATAAGTGAATCACTCTGATGTACACCTGTAACTAACACATCATTGTTAATCAACTATCCTCCAACATAAAATTTTTGTAAAAAGATCTACAAAAAAAATAAGAAGCTGCGTAACGTGTCAGGTAAGTGCTCATGAGAAATAAAAAAAGTAAGAGGGAGGCAGTTAGTACTATGTAGAGAGGAGTCAAGCAAGGCCTAAGAAAAACACATTTGAGCTGAGACCTGAAGGAAGCAAGAGTATTCCAGGCAGAGGGAACAAAAGAAAATGCAAAGGCCCTGAGGCAGGGGCAGTTTGGCATGTCCCAGGGACAGGAAGGAGGCCAGCAGGGCTAGAGGAGAATGAGCAAGATAGTTACGGCATAAGAGAGGAACCTGGGACCCCAGGGATCATGTAGGGCTTCAGGGCAACCTGAGGACTTTTTTCTTCACTCAGAGTGAGATGGGAAATCTTTGGAGTGTTTTGAGCAGAGGAGTGATATTAACACACATTTTAAAAGAATCACTCTGGGGACTTCCCTGGTGGCGCAGTGGTTGAGAATCTGCCTGCCAATGCAGGGGACACGGGTTCAAGCCCTGGTCCTGGAAGATCCCACATGCCGCGGAGCAACTAAGCCCATGCACCACAACTACTAAGCCTGTGCTCTAGAGCCTGCAAGCCACAACTACTGAGCCCGCATGCTGCAACTACTGAAGCCCTCACACCTAGGGCCCGTGCTCCACAACAAGAGAAGCCACCGCAATGAGAAGCCTCTGCACCGCAAGGGAGAGTAGCCCCCTCTCGCCGCAACTACAGAAAGCCCGTGCGCAGCAAAGAAGACCCAACACAGCCAAAATGAATAAATAAATAAGTCTTTAAAAAAAAAAAAAAAGAATCACTCTGCTGCATTGAGAATACACTGAAGGGGGCAGAGGTCGAAACTGTGAGACCAGTTAGGAGCCTACTGCAAAATAAAAGATAAAAAATGACAGTGGCTTAGACCAGGGAGATAGGCACTGGGAGATGACGAGAAGCAGATGGATTCTAGATGTACTGTGAAGGTGGCGCACATAGGGTTTTCTGACAGATTGGATGGATGAGTGGGTGAGAGAGAGAGAGAGAAAGGACTTATGAAAAGAGGAAGGATAAAACAAGATAGATTTAGTTCAGTATAAACATGAGGAGTTTGGTATCTAGAAAGAGAGGAAGCATTAGAACAAAAATGCAATCTAGACAAAAATTGTACTTTATGCACTCCTGTCCCTCTTCCACCTTCTACCATCCACACTCCCTTGCCTCTCAACCCCTATCAGCCTCACTCCTTTACAGTATAAACTGCACAGGCCTCAATCGCAAAAATGTCTAAAATTAATAACAGTTTAAAACAAAAAAATTCAAAATACTCTCCTAAATTAAATTTTGGATCAAAGAGGAAACCACAAGGAGAATCACAAAAACTTCTAGAAGTAAACATAAGAGTAAATCTTTGTGACCTTGGTTTACACAAAGATTTCTTAGATGCCAACACCAAAAGCACAAGCCATGAGAGAAAAAATTGATAAACTGGATTTCATCAAAATTCAGTTTCTGCACTTTGAAAAACACTGTTAAACAGAATGAAAGGACAAGCCACCGACTGAGAAAAAGTATTTGCAAATTATACCCCTGATAAAGGACTTGTGTCTAGAATACATACAGAAATCTATATCTTCACTAAAAAGAAAACAAATCACCCAATTTTTAAAGAACCAAAAGATTTAAACAAACATTTCACCAAAGAAGATATACACAGAGCACATGAAAAATGCTCATCATGAATCATTAGGGGACTAATAATTAAAACATAATGAGATATCACAACACACCTATTACAATGACTAAAAGTCCAAGTGTTGGCCAAGAGGTGGAGGTACTGGACCTCTCACACCAGCTAGTGGTCATGTAAAACAGCATAACCATTTTGGAAAATAGTTTGGCAGCCTCTTAAAAAGTTAAGAAATTACCCATTTGTTCCAGTCGTTCCACTTCTAGGTATTTACTCAAGAGAAATGAAAACGTATGTCCACACAAATATTCACAGCATATTTATCTGTAATAGCCCCAAACTGAAAACCACCCAAATGGCCATTAACAGGTGAATGGATAAACACATTGTGGTAAATCCATATAATGTAATACTACAAAATGATAAAAAATAAACTATTGGGCTTCCCTGGTGGCGCAGTGGTTAAGAATCCGCCTGCCAATGTAGGGGACACGGGTTCGAGCCCTGGTCCAGGAAGATCCCACATGCCGTGGAGCAACTAAGTCCATGCACCACAACTACTGAGCCTGCGCTCTAGAGCCCGAGAGCCACAACTACTGAAGCCCACGCACCTAGAGCCCGTGCTCCACAACAAGAGAAGCCACCGCAATAAGAAGCCCGCACACCGCAACGAAGAGTAGCCTCAGCTCGCCGCAACCAGAGAAAAGCCCGCCCGCGGCAACGAAGACCAAATGCAGCCAGAAACAATAAATAAATAAAATAATAAAATAAATAAATTTTTTTTTAAAATGATAAAAATAAACTATTAACACACACAAAAACATGGATGGATCTCAAAATAATAATGCTGATGGAAAGTAGCCAGACCAAAAAAGTGTAGACTCTATTATTCCATTTATATAAAATTCTAGGGAAAAAAAAATGAATCTATAGTGACTGAAAGCTGACTAGTGGTTGCCTAGGGATAGAGAGGCAGGATTTATGGGAGGCACAGAAGGACAGTAGGATGTATTACAAAGGACCAGGAGGAAACTTTGCGGGTGATGGACATGTTCATTATCTTGATTCAGATGATGGTGTCACAGTGTATACATGTGTCGAGACTCTTTAAATATGTACAGTTCGTTATACATCAATTATATCCCCATAAAGCTGTAAAAATTTTTCATTGGGGGAAATACTACAATTATAGTGCTTTGGGAAAATAATAATTAAGATACTGTATGTCCAACTTTAAAGCCAGAGTTATAATTTTTGATAGGAATTACATTAAATCTATTTACCAGTTTGGGGAAAATTAGCTTACTATATTGATTCTTCCAATTCGTGAATAAAGTATGTTTTTCCATTTATTCAGATCCTCTTCAATTTCTGTCTTCCTTGTTTTACAGTTTCCAGCATACAAGTCCTGTACATGTTTTGTTAGATTTACACCTAAATTCTTTTTCTTTCTTTTTGTTTTTAAGTAATTGTAAATTGTATTGTACTTCTTGTTTTTGTTTTTTTTTTTTTTTTTTTTTTTGGCTGCATTGGGCCTTTGTTGCTGCACGCAGGCTTTCTCTAGTTGCAGCGAGCGTGGGCTGCTCTTCATTGCGATGCGCAGGCTTCTCACTGCGGTGGCTTCTCTTGTTGTGGAGCACGGGCTCTAGGCACACGGGCTTCAGTAGTTGTGGCTCTCGGGCTCTAGAGCATAGGCTCAGTTGTTGTGGTGCACGACCTGAGTTGCTCCATGGCGTGTGGGATCTTCCCGGACCAGGGATCAAACCTGTGTCCCCTGCATTGGCAGACAGATTTTTAACCACTGCGCCACCAGGGAAGTCCCTGTATTTCTAATTTTGGTGTCCACGTGTTCACTGCTAGCATACAGCCTAAAGAAATACAACTGATTTTTGTATGTTTATGTTATACCCTGAAACCCTACTGAACTCACTTCATAGTTCTGAGTTTGGGGGGAAATTCTTTGGGATTTTCTACATCAACAATCATGTACCTCAGAAAACAACCACTTAAGGTGAATCGAAATTAATTAAAATGAAGTCCAAAATTACACAGTAAATTGTGGGGAAAAAGTCTGATTGGGATTTTATCATAAAAATCAAGCCAGAACTACTGAAATAAATTTATTTTCTCTTATACTTCACAAGATTTACGTTACAACTGCATCTCTGTTAATTCTTAGAACAAAGAATGAATCAATGTTGGAGTTGGGAGGAAAGGAACATCCTTCTCACAATCTTGTATGATGTGGCACCCTTTATGTTTAACTTTTGCAATGCAATCATAAAGAATGTCCTTTTTTGCAAAAACTGTATGATGTCTTCATTGATATTTTAAGGGTCTTCCTAATCCTTTGATCCTAAACTCACTCCCTTGAAGCACTTATTGGATCATCATTGTCCATGTTCAGAGTTTTATAATTATTAACTAGTTCAGTGCTGCTGCATCACCCTGGCCAGTGGCTTTGCAAAATTCAAGCAGGTTTCTAATACCACTTTCATCAACTTCATTAAATTCTGAAAATTTTGCAGTATTTGTCATTTTATTTTGCAGTCATGTTGCACTGACTATTGCATATTTACAACACCTGATAATCAGTATGCTCATGTACTAGGGAATAACAAAACTGACTCCATATCAGATCTGTTTCTTTTACTTTAACCTTTGTACTTTGTTTTTGCTACAACTTAATGTTGTCTATAGCCTGAAATATACAGGATAGCCAATTCTCAAGGCTCTGGCCTTTACAGGTGTAACACTTTTCCATTCATAGAGAGATAAAAAGTTGCAGAACAGAGAATAACGTTTGTCTTGTTGGGAGGTTTACAGGAACAGCATGACCTGACCTAAGTGGACAGCTACAAGAACAAAGGATTCCGACACCAAGTTTGCAACAGCTAACAACACTCCCTCCCCTTTTAGTATAAAAAAAGCCTGAATTCTACCTCGGGGAAGATGGTTCTAGCCCATCTTACCTGAGGACCCTAGCCCACCATCTTCTTGGTCTGCTGGCTTTCCGAATAAAGTCACTATGCCTTGCCCCAACCACTCGTCTCTCGATTTGTTGACCTGTTGTGCGGCAAGCAATATGAGCTTGGGCTCCGTAACGATCATTAGAGAATACTTATTGTTTTCTTATGCCACATCACTACTGTGGAGACTCTAATAACAGGCATTGTACTACTGCAAACCTTAAAACAGTCATACCCTTTGCCCAGAAAGTCTATTCTATAAATATCGTCAAGATATGCATAAACATATGCACACATATGTTTACAGGAATATTTAAAAGAAAAAAAAATTAGCGCACCTTAGGTGCCCCAAAATAGAAAACTGAGTACAGTCATAGGATGGAACGATATGTAACTATTAAAAATCATGATGTAGAAGAAGAGTTAATATCATGGTAAAATTTCCCAGAATCTGTTAAGTTGCAAAGGCAGAATACAAAACCATGCTTACAGGCTGATACCCTAATTGTGTATTTGTTTAAAGCACGTGTTTAAAAAAACAAAACAAAACTGTGTATGTGTTTACAAACATAAAAAAAAGTGTAAAAGGACTTAATCCAAATTCCGGTAGAGATTACTTCTATGCTAAAATCTTAGGAGTGATTTAAATTTTTCCTTCAGTATGTTTGATTATGTTTTTCAATCTTTCTACAATGTGTACCTCACTTTGAGAATTTTTTTAAAGGCTCGTGTTCTTTAAATACAATAAATAAAAGGAACGTGCTTCTTAAGAGGACTTCATATCCAATTCTCGTCAAAGACATGGGTATAACTGACAAGAGAAAGGTGAAGAGGAGAGGGTCATTTGATGGACGAGACCATTAGCACAACTACTAAAAGCTGTTGCCTTTCAGCCAAGTTTTCGGTAAGCATTACCATTCCAGGGCTAACACAGCAGCTGTCGGTGAGCAAACTTAAATTCTGCCTCCTGGCTGTGACAGAGGTTTGGGCACATGTTACATTGACACCAGTGTCCCCAGGCACCTTCACTGCGGACTTAGTCGGTCCCATTTTCCTAAGTGGGAGGCTGAAGAATCAGCTGTGGGCAGATGCAAAGAACCTTACTTCCTTAAGGATGGAATTTACCAGCCTGATTCCTCCCTCCTGGCTCCAAGCGCCACCAAGATGCTGCTTCCGGAGCCCACGAGAGAAAAAGAAAGCCTCTTCGCTGATGAAGGAGAAAAACATTCCCCTTGGGGAACACACCCAAAACAGGGCTTTTCTTATATTATAGTAGCCTGACCTTCCCAAGAGGGCGGGCTCTTTTCTCAGCTCCTCACAGAAACAACGGCTTATGGCTCTCTCTCGGGGCAACTGAGGTACAACACAGGGGGAGCCCTCAAATTATGAAAAATGTTGTTAAGAGGATGGATGGGAAAGGTGGTATCTCTGGAGCAACAGAATCATATTTTTTTCCGGTATATTCTGAAAAATAATTCTATTGATACCCACAGTTTTTAGTACCCAAAAATGGATTTAGCCCTATATATTACATAAGTACATGTCTATGCAATGTAATAAAACGCCTACAAACGTACTGAAAAACTTCAAATGGAATTTGGCGACTTGAGACTTTTCAGAAATTTCCTTGTGGCCCAGTCACGTCAAGTGCCTGGGGTTCGAATTCCCTCACCACTTCCGGCTTCACACCCTCCCACCACACGCACAGTTAAGCTCTGGAATCGTGGAGCTGACGAGAAACGCCTGCCTCTCTCACAAACTCCAAACGTACACTCACCGGCCAGGGCCCCTCACCGTCTCCAGGCTCGTCCCAACCCTGGCGGAATCACTTCCAGCCTTTCCTTCCCCGGTGGCGCACTCCTCCCATGATGCCCTGGGGCGCACCCCTCCCATGATGCCCCGGGGCGCACCCCTCCCATGATGCCCCGGGGCGCACCCCTCCCATGATGCCCCGGGGCGCACCCCTCCCATGATGCCCCGGGGCGCACCGGAAGCAACTCCTCACCTCTCTGGGAAATTGAAACCGCCTTTCTTCTCGGTAGTTACCGGCTGTTTCCTTGGAAGTCCACGGCTGCTGATTTTTTCACGTGTTTTCAATACTGTGATCCACCCACCCTCCCCGAACTAGATGGTAAGCTGTTGGAGAGAACCAACTTCTAATCCCCAATGCCTGGAACGGTGTCTTTATAAGCCATTTGCTAAATGAAGAGCAGCTAAACGTTTTGTTTGACAGAGTGAAGCAAAGCTGAGTAGAAAAACAGCAGATAACAGAGCCAACGCTCAGCAGAGAATACGGAAGAATAGCGTTACCTTTATAATAACAGCTGGCATTTAAAACCCTAAATCCTTACCTTAGTTTGCAAGGCTCTAAGCCTCTGGCCCCTAGCCGCTTCTGCCACTTCATTCCTTGCTACTGTATCCCTGGCTCCTTTCATCCCTGCCCTACTGGCCTTTATTCTGTTCCTGTGCAGGCAAGTTCCCCTCCCAGAGCCTTTGCATTTGTTTCCTCTGCCTGGAATACTGTGCCCCGTTGATATTCTCCTGGCTAGCTCTTCCTCTAAGTGCTCAAATATCATCTCTTTAGAGAAACTTATCCTGATTGATCCATTTCAAACCCACACAGCCACTGTTTCCTTATCCTAATTTTCCTTTCCTTCAGACAATTTATCACTAATTGACATTTGATATCTGTTTGTTTGTTGTCTGTCCCCACATACACACACACTAGAATAGAGTTTCCATGAGGGCAGAGACTTTGCCTGTTCTGTTCCCTAGTGCTTAAAATCTTCCCAGCATGTAGTAAGCCCTCAATGAATGTTTGATGAATAAACAATTGAATACGTGCATGCTCCCTGTTACCGGCTCTGTGCATTACAGCTTCAAAATTAGCAATTCCATATGTGAATTTCATCACCATCCTGGTTTTGTGAGAGATCTCAAGCTGGTTCCATCTAGCCCCATCTTGGTCAAGTTTGAGGATTTTGCCATCATACCCCCAACCACCTTTTGGGTAGGGTGATAAATTTATCTGGGTTTGCCCAGGATTGTCCTGATTTTAAAACTGAAGTCTCAGGAATCTCTTCAATTCCAAGCAAATTAGGAAGGTTGGTCACCCTGCTTTGAGGTATCTAGGCTCCATTTTCCTCGTCTTGTTTTATTGTTGTGAGTGTGTGGAATGAGGGGGTGGGGGGTGGGGGGTGGCGGTGACTTAAGAGTGTTCTGGGCCATCTGGAGAGGAAATTGGCTATATGTAGTGGGTAGAATGGGAGGGCTGGATGGCCAGTAGTGAGGCTGTGGTCAGCTGATGGGCCTTACCAAACAGCAACAAAAAAGAGATGAAAGAACAACATAGAAGATGCTGTCCTGGCTTCCAGAGCCCTCTGGCACAGGCAACGGTTGGTACATTCTCTAGAGAAAGTTCCTGGCTTCTAAGTCTCAGGCTCTGCTGTTGACATGGCCTCACCCACTCCATGTCACTTTCAAAAAGTAGCCTATCATGCATTTATTAACTCAGTTGTCACAAGAACCCCATGAGTTAGGTATTGTTATCATCCCCATTTTACAGATGAAGAAACTGAGGCTCAGAAAAGTAGAATAAGTTGCGCAAATTCAAATAGTTTAAATAGTGAAGTCAGGATTTGAACCTCAGTATTCTGACTCTCAAAGTCCACTCTTAGTCACTACATTATCATGCAGCTCTTAACAATGTAAATATGCATTTGGGCTATGCCTAGCCAAGGGCATAAAATCTTTTTTTTTTTTTTAGGCTATGTTGTTTCATACCCCAACAGTTGAAATTAAAAGTAACTGATCACGCGTTTCTTAGTTCTAATGAGGCTTTAAGCACTGAAGAAACCAACAAAAAAAATACAACTACTAGACAAAAATGGGCAAATGACATGGACGCTAAGTCTCACAGGCATCAGTCAAGATTAGAAAGTCTAATAAGCCAGATAAGAAAGTCTCCAGTTTACTGGACAGACCTAACTGGTAGAATTTCTTCTCTGAACACAATGTTCCCAGGCCATGCACACACTCTCTCCATGATATTTTCAGAGAAGGATGCCTCGTTTGCGTGTAATTCTGAGAAGTATGTATAATTCTGAGAGCGTTAGTGTCTTAACAGGATCTTGCAAAGCCAGAAACAGCTGTCTTGTAGTGAAAACACAAACTGGACTTGGATTCAAACCAGACTTGTTCTAGCTCCCATTCTGCCACTTACTAGCTGTATGACTAGTCACTTAATCTTGCCAAGCCTCAGTTTTCCAACCTGTAAAACTGATAAATCTATGTCCTCACTGATTGAAGGAAAATCAGTATAAATATTTCTCTGGATAATCGCCCATCAACTTTTTGCTTTGCAAAATTGTAGTGTAGAAATGCCAGCAGTATGGAAGTTTATGTATTGCACTTGAAAGAGTTCTGAACTAGCGCTCTTGGATCTGAGAGTAGAATGGGAAGGGGGTCTGTCTAATTAATTAGCATTAATTAGGTAACCTGTCCAGAACCTCAGTTTCTGATTCTGTAACATCAGGGTTAGATTAGGTAATATTCAAGGTTCTCCTCTAGTTCTGGATCTAATATTCTCACTCAATATTTTTAATTAGGCGATTCAATATAAATTTGTATCATTCACTAATATACCTGTCCTGTGACTTTTGCCCAGAAATTTCTGTTTCTGGCTGGGGAACTTCTTGCTGCTTTTGGAAATTTCATCTGTTACATAGCTCTTAGATAGTTGTAACGGGTAAGGGATGATCCTCCTATCAGCACAATTAACTGCCCTTTCTTCTCAAGTAGCCCTCTGCGAAATGAACTTGATTACACTTGTTTCCTGGGCCTATTTGGCCCTGCTGCTGCTTTCTCCATCCAAATCTGCATTTCCTCTGAATGCGCCTTATATAATGATTGGTGGAGAGATTTGCTCCCAGGGAAATCAGGAAAACGTTTTCCTCCTTAACACCTGCTCACTCCTTAATCCTTGCCTTCAAAGCTTCCACCCCCACCATCCTGCTGACATTAATGTCAGGATCACCTCTCTGACTGACCCAATGCCCTTTTCATGGTTCTCCTTTTCTCCATCTTCCCTGTAGAGCTTTTTACTATATCCTCTCTCTTGAAAATACCACCCTCTCGAAAATACCACCTCCCTTGACTTCTTCTGACACTAATAATGAAGTTCCCATCACTTTAGAGTTGACAAAATGATTTTGTAACAAGACTGGAGAAAACCCTCATTGACAGAACTCCTCTCAGGGTTGGGAGAGATGGAATGATGGTGTGGGGTGTGAGCTGGGGACTACAGGGCATAGTGGTGGGATAAAGCTGAAGCTCCCAAGGGGAATATATGAGTAAAAATAGGTGATCACCAAACTTGCTAAGGATAAAAGTGGTGTTCTTTACTTGAGGACTTTTATTTTGTTGAGTAACCAGATGAGTAGGCATGCAGGTCAATGGCAGAGCTAAAGGGCCCCATGTAACAGAGGAACAACTGAGTACCCGTAGGGGTCGGGCAGACACCTCAGGGGAAGAAAGGAAATCAACCACCTGCATCAGTGTGACGGAAAGTGGACTTCGTGGAAGTCATTGCTGATGGAAACTGAATACTTTAGGGGATGTAATATAATCCTCTTCTAGTCTGCTCTACAAAATCTTCAGTAAAGCCTGCATTGCTCACTTATGTTTTTTGTGCTAGTGGATTATTTGCCAAGGTCTGTGTCAAGGTTGATACAGATTGAAGCATACTGTTTGGCACTGGCTGGAAAGAGACTGCCTGCGGAGACAGCCACATCTTGACAGTATCTCATTTGATCCCCACACTATCCCCATGACTTGGGCAGAAACAGAATTATGTTTCTGATTTTGCAGCAGAAGGAGAAAACATCACAGCTGCGAAGAGAGGTGATGGGACTTGCCATTTATGGCAGTAAATGACAGAAGTAAAATATGGATCCACGTGGCTCTTTTGACTCCAGAAAGATCTCACTCAGGTATTTGTTTACCTGAAGAATAACCTTTTCTTTTTCCCACTCTTTTTGTCTTCATTTCGGCCTCTCACCTCCTCAACATGCAGCCTTTCTCTGAGAACCCAGCTTCCTTAATAAGTTCAACTATCAACTGCATACAGGTGACACCCTCATACTCACAGACCTACATCTTCAGTCTTAATGTCTCCTGTATGTAAACTTTGAATCCTTATCTCTACCTACTTAGCTGGATATCACCATCATCTCAATCTCAATCTGTCCAAAATCGAAATTCCTATTTCCCCCCCTTCACTATTTCTCCTGGGCAGGTATCATGCCCCTAGATTTCTAGGCTGCAATGAGGGCTGGATGAAAGGTAGGATCCTCTGATTCCTTTTTCCTCCTCAAACTCAGCATCATCAAAGTCTTGTGGATCCTGCCTTCAGGGTATCCCTTGGGTTTTCTCTTTCCTTTTACATCTCATTTCTGTACTGCTTAATCAAGGCCCTCTTCATTTTACACCATGATTATTTTTATATTCAATGCAAATAGATATTACTTGCATGTTTAATATTATGTTGAGAGGATTGTAATATACTAATGTGGGATAGGGCCTCGAAAAATAAGTCTAGAGGACTTCCCAGTGGTCCAGTGGGTAAGACTCTGCGATCCCAATGCAGGGGGCCCGGGTTCGATCCCTGGTCGGGGAGCTAGATCCCACGTGCCTGCCACAACTAAAGATCCCGCATGCCACAAAGAGGATCTCACATGCCGCAACTAAGACCTGGAGCAGCCTAAATAAATAAATAAATGTTAAAAATAATAATAATAAGTCTAGAGCTCAGAGAGGTCTTAAATGAGAGAAACATATTCCTTTCACCTCCTGGGGTTCTCTTTTTGCCAGGCCTAAACGGGACAGTGAGGCAGACAACTTCAAGCCCACACAATACTCTTCTTGAACCTACGGGATGGACCCGGAGATACCAGGGGACAATCACTGGGAAAGCCAGCCCTCTGGTGCTATGGAGAATTTTAACACACATCTGAATTTATAGGGTCATCCAGGGGTTAATTCTAACTGCCCACCTACTCCCATAAATCAGAGCCTGTATAATCATCTTGGCAAGTTGTACACCAAGATTTTCTAAATAGTTGCTAAGTGGTTCTAGGACCTCAGGTTCTCCCTCTCCATTATATCCTACCATCAGTTCTATACTAATCTTCAGATATATGTGTGTGTCTACACACACACACACACACACACACGTTCACTTTTCTGCTTAAAACCTTGAAAGGTTCCCCAATGATCTCAGAATAATGTCCTGACTCCTTCCATGGGCATTGGGAGCCCGTCACAGACAAGCCCAGCCCACTTCTCCAGCCTCACCTCCGTGTTACCCCCAACCCTTCCATCCAGGCTTGCCCATTCCACCTTCCTGAAACACACCCTGGGAAGTCTTGTTTCTAACCACAATCCCTACGTTCCCTAAGCCTGGAACCTCCTCCCTGTACTCTTAAAATCTGCCTCCTTTAAGAGAGAGTAGAGGATAGAGGCAAAGGCGAGGCTTTGGAATCAGCAACCTGGGATTCCAATTCTGGCTCCATTGCCTACTAGCTGTGGGGCCTTTTGGTCAATCACTTAACTCCCTTAGGCCTCAGTTCCCCATATGGACAATGGGAATAATAAGAATATAAACAGTATAACCCCCTAAGGCTTGCAGAGAAAAATAAGCATAATAAAATATACAAAAGTGCTATGTAAACTGGAAAGAACTACAAAAAGCATTATTATTAGTTTTTATTATTATTATTATTATCTCCACAGTCACCATCCCCTTCAGATCTCTCCTCCAAAGCAGTATCATTATCATTAATAACAATTCGAGAATATTTTACATACACAACATACCTTATGGGTTTTAAATACCTTGTCCATACATCTAGTCCACTGTGCATCTCACTCATCTTGGCACTTAACCTTGGAAAAGTAATTTATCTTTTCGTGTCTATGTACTCTCTTCCCATGTCCATTATCTCCTCCTTTGGAGCAATGTCCCTATTTCATATCTCCTTTCCCCATTGCCAGCACTCAAAAGTGATGGGCTTGCAAAAGTGAAAGGTTATAGGCATTGGCTCTAGAGCCAGAGAGGATTTGAATCCCATTTCTGCCACTTACTAGTTGTGTGGCCTTAGGCAGTTTATTTAAACTCTCACTGGCCCAAATTTCTTCAGCCATAAAATGGGAATGATGTTAGCACCTACCCCACAAAGTTATTATGATGCTTAAGTGAGCCAATATGGATAAAGCCTGGCACGTAGTGAGTTCTTAATAAATATAAACTATTACTATTAAGTGAGACTGAGTATGATTCCATTCTTTTCTGCCTTATCACTTCAGCCCTCTTTCAACACAGATTCCCCATGAATCGTCCTTATTCATTTATACACAGGAACAAAATCTACTGAGCATCTGTTACATACAAAAGACTGTCCCTTGGATAAAAGCAGCTGTGTTTATGCCTGATCATTCTCTGTTGCTTTCTCCTGGGCCAAATGGTACTAAGAATGAGACGAGTTCTCTGTGGATTGCAGCCTTCAGCCTTCTCCTCTTGTTTTCTCAAGCAGGGAGTAAGATGGTGTTCCAACATCAGATCACCAGGTACAAAAAAGTTCTTCATATTTTTTTACTGAAAGGCTTCTCAGGCCCCTTAGCATGCTAGTATTTATGGTGCATCTCCAGCAACAGGGAATAGAGTTGGCCACATTTCCTGAACTCATTTAGCCACGGGAACTTTTATTTCACAGTTTCTCTCAGAATCAGCATTCTGTCAAATCTACTTTGGAAAATGCTACGTGGAAGTCCTATTCCTATCTGTTTCTCC
The DNA here is from genome assembly GCF_965194805.1 of Balaenoptera borealis. Classification (NCBI taxonomy): domain Eukaryota; kingdom Metazoa; phylum Chordata; class Mammalia; order Artiodactyla; family Balaenopteridae; genus Balaenoptera; species Balaenoptera borealis. Next base: position 762,650 of record NW_028123860.1, read on the forward strand.
TTTGTCCACAATTTCATTTTGACTAATGCAAACTGTCCTTGGAAATGCCTCACCTATATGAGACTACCCACTGGAAGACTAGAGAATCTTTTTTTCTTTTTAATTGAAGTATAGTTGATTTACAGTATTGTGTTAGTTTCAGGTGTACAGAAAAGTGACTCAGTTTTATTGTTTTCAGATTATATTCCATTATAGGTTATTACAAAATATTGAGTATAATTCAGTACACATTGATCATATACAACATAAACAAGTCAGGCTGTATTGCTGTAAATGGCTCTAACTTCTAAAATGTATGGTAATTCCTACATAGTCAAACATTACTTATGTTTCAGCCAAAAAACAACCCCGAGCAACCATAAGAGTTGTCACAAAGACCATGTATTTCCATTAGAACTTCTAGAACTTCCCATGGAACTTATGACTCCTTTTTTTTGTTTGTTTTTTCCTTTAGCTTGCTCATCTGTTTCCCATTCTATAGCAGATTAGAAAAAGGAAGATTGGGCTCACAGAGGCAAACACACTAACCACAGACAGAATACAGCTGAGTACCTTGCCGTGAAGGTGTAGATATAAAAACTAGAAAGGTGACACAAAAATTCATTGCAACCTAGGAACAATTAGTGCAGGGTAAAATCCGCGAAGAAACTATAATATCCCTGACGACTTTATTACATCACCTCCCAGGCCCCTGAGTGATCAAGGAAAAGTTGAAGTCTATTCAAGATACTAAATTAAATAAATCAAGATAATATATAATACATTTTAGAAAGTTTTCCATCTACAATGGATTTTTTAACAAAATAAATTAATGGCTAAGAATAGATGGGTTAGATGGACCTAGAGATTATCACACTAAGTGAAGTAAGCTAGACAAAGACAAATATACGATATCCCTTATATGTGGAATCTAAAAAAAAAAATGATACAAATGAACTTATTTACAAAACAGAAGTAGACCTACAGATATAGAAAACAAATTTATGGTTACCTAAGGGGAAAGGGAGGTGGGGGATAAATTAGGAGTTTGGGATTAACACATACACACTACTATATATAAAATAGAAAAGCAACAAGGACCTACTGTATAGCACAGGGAACTATACTCAGTATTTTGTAGTAAGCTATAAGGGATATGAATCTGAAAAAGAATATATAGATATATATGTGTGTGTGTGTGTGTGTGCGTGTGTGTGTATATATATATATATATATAATATATATATATATATATATATATATATATATATATATACACATACATGAATCTCTTTGCTGTATACCTGAAACTAACACAACATTGTAAATCAAATATACTTCAATTAAAAAATAACGTTTTAAAAAAAAGAATGGATGTGTTAAATGGCCAATCTTATGTTTTCCGGAGATTTCTGAGAAGAGGCGCACACCACCTCATGTTTACGATGCTGGGTAAAGGAGACGTACTTAGTATCCATGCTATTGATCATCCATCGCTTGACAATTCACCCTGTGGCTCTGCCCTTCACTGACCTTCTTAGCACACTCTGCCCCAGTTCTGCTCGGCCTCTAGAACTCTCTAAGTCTCCAAGATCTGTGTCCAACGTCAAAATCCCTACGCAGCTGACTTGGCATTATACAGCCTCCGCTGGTCATTTATCCAAGTAACTTAACAAGAGTGAAAGATCAGGGCTACGATGCATTTACATCTAAGGAGTAAATGGTGATCCCCCAATACAGCCACGTTAGAGTGCTGGGCTTGCGCATTTGGGAGTATAAAGGGAGCTGGGGGGCCACACTTTCGAAACTGCTTTGACCACAGCATCGCAAGGTAAGTGCTCACAAGTGCCCGCTTTTTTGCTCCATGTAGCTGTGATTATACCTGATCAGGTTACCTGGAGAGGAGAGAAGGCAACACAGCAGCCTTTGCTGAGGGCCTACTAAGCGTAAGGAACTGTGTTAACGGCAATATGGGAGACAAGATGGCGAGGCCTTTCAAGAAGCTTCTACAAAGAGTAAAAAGACAAGAATATAAGCAATTATGACACCAAAAAAAAAAAAAACTAACCTGCAGGATATAAAGCTGAATATAATACGTGCTTACCCCTCTAATTGTTTAGGTCAGTATTATAATTGCAGTTAGCAAATAAACATGCTAATTTGTGATATCTCTTCTGTGATTGCCTTGAAGTATTATTTGAAATTTTTGTGGTTGGTTATGTAAATTTTTTTCTTATGTCAGGATTTCTGGGAGATGATTGCAGGAAGAAATTCTCCCATGCATTTGATCCACCTCAGAATGCATCCTCGTTTGCTTATTAATGACCAGTGTCCAGACTGCTCATTCATGGCATGCCTTGTGGACTTTGGGCTGGGTCATGTCTGACACTGCAGGAGCATCCCTCAGAGGGGTTCTGTAGCTCTAGGAGCTTGCGATGCTTCGATTTCTGGCCACCATCTTCACCAGAATACCTTCTGTCATACATTCACAGGGTTAAGAGAAACCTTGGGGATTTTCTGGTCCATCTGTCTCATTTACAGAAGGAAACCAAAGCTCAAGGAAATTACAACAGCTACTTTACAGAGCTGGCATTAGAAAACCGAGGTTCTGCCTCCAAGTGTGATTTCGTTTGAACCAAGGATTCAGAATATGATACTTAATCATTTAATCCTTTCCTGAGAAAGTTGTGAGAAATTTAGGATATAGCTGGAGATTATTAGAGACTCATAAAAGGAAGAGACCAAGAGTACACGACCAAAATAGGAAAGCAAGTGTTGAAATGTCTCTTCCTGCCTAAATGGTATTTCACGACATGTTCCCCAGGTTCCATAAAAGTACTGTGTGGTAAATGGGAAGTTTAAGTTAAATTTGATATTGAAAATTATTCAGACTCTTAGGGTATACTGAGATCTTCATGTAGGTTATAAACTTCTGGACTGAGATTCCTTAGTCCCAAGTAAGTTATCAGCTACCCTACCTTCATCTTCTCCAAGAGAATATAGGATATTTAAGAGAGTGCCCTTCCTAGACCTCTTAAAGAAGTCTTGCCCATAATTCACAACTTTTCTCTCATTGCCAAAGAATTCAACTTCTGGTCTAAAAGCATCCAAGTTACAATCCGGATCATTCCCCTCCCTCCCTCCTTTCTTTTTTGACCCCTCACGGCCCCCTACCCTCAGCCGGAAGCATCATCTCTCTAAGTCCCCATAACACTTCATTTAGACGCTTACAGAATTTGTATTATTCTTCCTTGTTCAAAGATTTATTTGAGCATTTCTCTTAACTGTTCCTAAATTTTGCATTCCTTTAGGGTAGAGACTGTCTTTATCCTTTTTTATACCCCCTTAAGGAGCTGACATGGTACTTTGCACTCACAGAAGATACTCAAAAAAATGTTAATCACTGCTGTAATTACCCAATTATTTAAAGAATGATGACTTAACCGAAGGGAAAAATGGAAAATGTATTTCCATCCCACACCATCCACTGTGTACTATTTAAATGTAGCTAAACTTAGAAAAGTACAATTTCTAGATTTATTTAAACTCTTCATAGTTCATTTGTTCTTTGTTTTGTTTAGTTTTGATTTCTGGAATCACTCTCTCAGAAGCCACTTCATTCCTGAAGGACACTAACAATTGCTTTGGAAACCAAGAAGGTAAGAGTCACTTTCATCTTGATTGGGAATACAATAATTGAAATTAGCAAACAGTGTTCTACACATTCTCATTCTTGCCACACTCAGAGGAATCTGAAACTGATGAAATTAAAATCCATTACTTAAGTATTACTAAAGGCAGATTACAAAATATGCAGCTAAGGAAGCAGGGCTTCCCAAATTTGCTCATCACACTAACAGGAATAAAACACACTGCAGAACTTTGACACACAAGTTCCAGGTCAATATACTTAGGTTGGCCCCAAACATGATGTTCGTAGGCTCAAGATTCAGTCTTCACACAAGTCTAACTTTGCTGTGTTTTGAGCAGAGGCCGCACCCGTGAATCCCCTCAGCTGTGTCTTTACTCACAAATGATGCTGAGAGAATAAGGAGAAATGGATTCAAACCTATGTCCACTGTAGTAATAAAAAAAACTTACTCCCCCACCTCAAGATTTGTGTTTATTGGAAGTAATTCTAGATGAATTAGGACCAAGGAAACCAAAGTATAATTAAGTCATGACCACACCGTTGCTGACAAGATGCAGTAGCTGAGAAGTTCCCAGGAGAGGGCTGAAAGTTGAGAGCAGTGTCATAGCGCACTGACAGCAGTAAGAGGGGTTGGGGAGCACTCAGAAGGTGGTGCTGGAGGTCAGGGAGACTGGGATGGCCATCCCCATTGGAAGACCCCTAAAGACAGGAACAGAGGGGATGGTTGGAGGGACACAGCTGTGTAGGGCTGGAAGCAGGTCAAGCTCTCAAAACCAAGAAGCAGATAATTAGGGGACTTTCTGGGGGTAGAATTTCCAGGGACACCATGAGTCATGCCAAGAGAGTTGGATGAGACCTAACAAGGGAAAGTTTTATCAGCCAAGAATACATGGTTTTAGCACTGGGTCCCAGAGTACAGTTGTATAAATATGGGGACAAGATCTGACTTAGCAACCGGACGCACACAGCGTGCGTTGAGGGGCTTTGCTTGACAGTGAGTGGTGAGCCATCGGTGTGAGGAGGCTGCCAGAGGGCAGTCACCACCTCGGGCATGACACCTAGGTCAGGAGAGGTGAGGGCACATGCTGATGGAGGACAACATGTGGTCTGGATGTCACACTTAAGAGATTAACAGGAGTGAGCTCACTGTGATGGTAAAGGAGATGCAGAAGCACATCACGGAAGAAACAGATGAAGATAGCACTGGGGCTACTTAGCCTGGAAAAGAAAAAGCTAAGGAGGGACTTCCCTGGAGGTCCAGTGGTTAAGACTTCGCCTTCCAGGCTCAATCCCTGGTCGGGGAGCTAAGATCCTACATGCCTTGCAGCCAAAAAACCAAAACATAAAACAGAAGCAATACTGTAACAAATTCAATAAAGACTTGAAAAATGGTCCACATTAAAAAAAAAAAAAAAAAAAAAAAAAGCTAAGGAGAACCCAGAGCAGCCATCAAATGGGTGAAGAGTTGTCTTGTGGGGAGAAGGTTTGAACTCTTTCTGTTGTTACCAAGAGCCGAAAGGAGGATCAAACATCCTGAAGTCACAGAGAGCCAGATTTCAGATTAAAGCAAGAAGTATCTTTGGCCTGCAGAAACTACCCCAAATGATTTTCCAAAATTTTCAAAAGGGAAAAAAGTCATCTTGAAGGCATTTGAGTAGGCTGGACAACACATTTGCAAGAATATCGCTGAGACAACTCATGCATCATCTAGGCAGTAAAAGTAGGAGATACTGGATTCTGAGTCATGGTTAGAGCTGTGGGTGGAAGAAGAAAAATCTTCACCTCAACACACGCAGTGACTTGAATCCCAGACGGAAAGTCTTGTTTTTCTAAGAGACCTAAAGGTATAGTTTGACCATGAGTCATTGTAGTCTTTCCCCAACTTCAGACTTCATTCTTATACTACTATCACAAATTTTGCAATACCCATTTAAGACCAGTACTGCTAATTCACTTAATATTTTGATTTACCTTGATTCCTTTTTCTTCTTAGATGTGTTTTTCAAAGTTACCCTATATGCTTGCTATGAAAGTCTGGACAGTCTATCTCAGCATCAGCTGAGACATTTAGATATTCAGAATCTCAAACTCTACTCCAGCTCTGCTGAATCAGAATATCTATTTCAACAAGATTCCCAGTTGGATTCCTATGCCCACCAAAGTTTGAGAAACACTGCTTTATATCACTACTATAAACAGATATTTCACTGTCTCTAAGTCGTTAGCACATATTATTCTATTTTATTCTAACTTTCTTCACATTTTCACAAAATATTATCTCTAAACTTGGGATGCATCTTATAATCAATGAAAGGAGTACTGTAATTAGCAGGGTGTTTTCCTTTATTAGTGGGACACAAAATAGGTTATCTTACAATCGATGGCATCTTACATTTTGCTAAAATAAGGTAATAGACTTTAATATAACTATTAAAATTAAGAAATAGTTGCCTAAAATCATTTTGTATTGGACCATTGGGACTATGCCATGGTTTTGGAAAGAGTGGCTTTATAAAAGCAAAATAATGCTCCCAAACATCACTGTGTTTGAGGCCCTTGAGAACAATTCAGTTTCCTCAGTCCCAACCACAGAGATTCTGTTGCAGATGATTTTGATGTGGATCAACTTTCGACACTTCGGGTAGCAGGCTGAATACTAAGTCAAGCTAAATGACGTCAGATCATACACTTGCAGCCTGATGAGATTCCCTCACACTATAGTGCAACCATTCTCAAACTGTGGCCCATGGATCCTTGGAGATTCCTAAGAACTTTTCAAGAGGTACATGAGGTCAAAACAATTTTCATAATACCCAGATGCCATGTGCTTTCTTCACTGTGTTGACTTAATGATGCAAAAGCAAGGATGGATAGACGATCTGACACTTTATTACAAATCAACACATGGCACCAAGCTGTACTAATAGTCATAGTATTCTTCACAGCCATACACTGATAGTGAAAAAGAATTTTTTTTTAATTTAAAAAGCCAGCTTCAGGACTTCCCTGGTGGCACAGTGGCTAAGAATCCGCCTGCCAATGCAGGGGACACGGGTTCGAGCCCTGGTCCGGGAAGATCCCACATGCTGCGGAGCAACTAAGCCCGTGAGCCACAACCACTGAGCCCGTGTGCCACAACTACTGAAGTCCGCATGCCTAGAGCCCATGCTCCGCAACAAGAGAAGCCACTGCAATTAGAAGCCCGCGCACCGCAACGAAGAGTAGCACTCGCCGCAACTAGACAAAGCCTGCACGCGCAACAAAGACCCAACGCAGCCAAAAATAAATATAAATAAATAAATATTTTTTTAAAAAGCCAGCTTCATTGAAAAATGACCTAAAATTTGCAGCAGTGGAAAGTATTAATTTGACTACATCTCAAATTTATCCACATCTTTATAATATTCTACATGATCAAACAGGAAGTCCATGAAAAGCACTCCTTTTGCACACTGGACTTTGACATTTGTCTCAAGGAAAAACACATGTGCAGTTGTCTGAGTTGCAAGATGAACCAGCCACTTGATTCATGAAGCACCATTTTTACTTGAAAGAATGACTAGCGGACAAACTATTGTTTCTCAGACTTGTATATCTGGCACACAGTTTCTCAAAAAGCAGTCAAGTGTGTTTATCCTTTCAAGGAAAACTACTGACAGTATTTTTTACTAATGATATAGTTGAGTTTTCAAGCAAAACTTAAAATTTTGTAAGACTTGTATCTACTATCATTAGCTTGACAACGTCCTAATATTTGAATTTTCTAATGAGATCAGTACTGATATTAATGATTGTGATTTTTTATACTGTATAATGAAACGTGCCAATATTTGGAAGTTCTGTATAATTCAGTGAACAATATTTTCCAAATGATCAATGTATGATGTTTACACATGGGTAAAATTTCATTCAAAGTTCAACACAGACCAACAGATCATAATGTTTGTTGATATGGTTTCAGATTCTACATTGCAACTAGCCTTTAAGGAACTACCACAGAAACTACCACGTGTCAAGTTTTGGTATAGTATCTAAAAAGAATTTCCACAATTATGTGAAAGGGCAATTAAAATACTCTTTCCTTTTCCAAATTATATATCTGTGAAAGATTTTCTATATCTACTTTAACCAAAAAACAAAAAACCATACAGCAACAGACAGAATACAGAAGCAGGCATGAAAATCCATCCATCTTCTACTCAGCAGACATTAAAGTGAGTTGCAAAAATGAAAAACAACGGTACTCTTGCCACTAATTTTTTGTTTTGGAAAATATAGTCATTTTCATAAAAATATGCATTAATGTTAACATGCAATGAATTTGATAGGAACTTTAAATGAATTAGATTTTCTCAATTTTGACTTCTAATACCATAAATATTGGTAGATATGACCTGCATAAACCAAACTCACTGGGTTCTCAATGGTTTTTAAGAGTGTGAAGGGGTTCTGAGAAAACAAAGCTTGAGAACTGCTGCTGTTGTAAAACTCACTTAAGCCACAAAAGTAGGGACTATCTTCACAGATGAGGAAACAATATGGATGAATTCTTCCTCTCCACCAGGCAGTAACTGAGAAAATTTAAACCGCATGAAGCCTGCAAGCCAGAGGTCCTCTTTGCGGTGCTATATTGAGCTCCAATCTCTTAACTATGAAAACTTAACCACGAGCACACAGATGGTTCAGCAGAGCCGCTGGCCAAAGTAAAATCGAAATGCAACTTATCCTGAATAAGATCCAGAGGGAAGCAGTTGCTCCTCTTTCTGTAGGACTAGATCCCCCCAGAATCTCAAGGAGGGATATTGAAACAACAGTCAGTTACCAATGAAGAGTAATTTCATAAAGTGTAAGATTGAGGGCGGGGGAAGTTCCAAGAGACAACCATAAAATGTTCAATTTTCCCACTTTTAATAGGAAACATAAAAGGCTTTATTCAAAACATATGACCTATTTCTTAAGAGAGATATGGGGATACATGTGTGTAATTGAACTCCATTTTATGGTCACTTACAGAAGAATGTATGGAAAGGAAAAAGCAGAGAAAGAAAGGGAGAAGGGGAAGAGTTGTGGGGAAAAGAAGTAGAGGGTCAGGAAGGATACGGGAAGAGGTCCAGAGGGAACAGGAAAAGCAAATGCAGATGAGGAAAAGGAACCAGAAAAGTCACACAACCTGCAGGGGCCTTAGAAATGAGCTAGGCTTGCTTCTTCATTTTAAGTGAAATTAGTGGCCCAAAGAAGTTAAGTGGTTTGACCAAGTTCAGTGCCGGGACTTTAAGCCAAATTTTTCTAGCTTCTAAGCAAGGAAAACACATACAGAGAAGGTCTATGAAAGGGGATGGTTTGGAAAGAAGTGACGGGAGGGATGAGCGGGAGGGTGGACAGAGAGAGAGAGGCAGAAAGATACATAAACACACCATACACGTACATGCACACACACACACAGGCTAAGCAGTGAGTTCTAAAGCAGGTATTTAATTAAACACTGTTTGTCACACCCCGACACTGCTACACATAACTAAAGTTTGGAGACCCCTGCCTTAAGCCCAGTACTTCTCAACTCTACTATGCCTAGAAATCACCTGGAGATCTTGTTAAAGTGCAGATTCTGGTTTTGTAATGCGGGGTGGTTCTGAGATTCTGAATGTCTAACAACTCCTCGGTGATGCTGATGCAACGTGTTCAAGGACCACTCTTGGAGTCAGAAGGCCCTACACCAGCAGTTCTCAGAGTGTGGTCCCTGGACCACAATGATGAATTCACCATCAGCTGATGAATTCACCACAAGCATTGCCTAAGAACTTGCTAGAAATGCATATTCTCAGGCCCCATCCCATACCTACTGAATCAGAAGCTCTGGGGGTGAGGCCCAGAAATCTGTGTTTTAACAAGCTCTCCAGGTAATTCTGGTGCATATTAAAGTTTGGAACCATTGCACTAGGCCATAATGTCTCCTATCACCTTGTTGCCTGTAATTGGCTAAACAAGTGTGGCAGTACTTTATGTTCAAGTCATTACTTTTCACTGGGCTATCTGAACTTTCTACTAGGAATTATCAACATTCCAGTAATTCTTTTCAGACACCCTTAAGATTTGGGAATGACACCGAGATCATGAGGCTCAAATGTGATGTGTAATTAAGGAAGTATTTTCTGAGGCCTCCTTTATTAGGCTCAGCTTGGCTTCCTCTAATTGGTTTAGACTTCCACACCTGGAGCTGGACTAAGAGATGTCCCCTCAAACTTTTTTCTTGGAGTAAAATATCTCCTTTAGCTCACCCCCACTTGCCCACTCTAGGCCCCTATACCAGGTCCTGGATTCCTCAGAACGTAGGTTAATCCCAGGAACTTTTGAATCTGGCCCCCTGTCTGAATGGAAATAACAGGATGGAGCTCCCCAAAGCTCCAGATTCAGCAGCCCTGGTCTTCCCAGCCCCTGCAGTCATGAGCTCTGATGCAGAGATGGCCATTTTTGGAGAAGCAGCTCCCTACCTGTGGAAATCAGAGAAGGAGAGAATCGAGGCTCCAAATCTCCCATTTGATTCTAAGAAAGCTTGCTTTGCAGTGGATGATAAGGAATTTTATGTGAAAGGTATGATCCAGAGCAAGGAAAATGACAAAGTCACAGTCCAGACCCTCGACAACCGGGTAAGTGTTGATCTCAGATGTCCTTGCTAACATGGGCATCCCCCTTTGCCTTTGGAGTAGAATAGTAGAAATTGCATGCTGGCCCATAGGAATCTGAAGATAGAACAAGACTCACATTGATCTACTCTGAGTGAAGTCGCAGGTAAAAACTGCCATGGCACATACCTTTCCTCTGGCTCTTTCCTTCGAGGACTTGGGCTTTGAGAGTTTTTATGATGTTTGCTTTGGAGAAAGGGGAAGGTGGTGGTGGAAGAGTTTGGACTGTTTAAGGGAGAGATTGATACAGATTGCTGCTGGATGGGCGAATATACCAAATAGAACTCTCTAGGCTGCAGAGTGACTTACAGAGGGAGCTCCAGAGGCAATGCCTAATTTAATGCAGAGAATTACAGAGCACCATTCAATTCAATCCTTACTGGACACGCACCATGTCTAGGTCACAGTGTCTATCACTCTGCAAATATGAGCAAATCTCAGTCCCGCTTCCCCAAAGTTTATCATCTAGTGTAGGAATCAAGAGTACACGGCGGGTATGGGGACTTCCCTGGTGGCACAGAGGTTAAGAATCCGCCTGCCGATGCAGGGGACACGGGGTCAATCCCCGGTCCCAGAAGATCCCACATGCCGCGGAGCAACTAAGCCCGTGCGCCACAACTACTGAGCCTGCACTCTAGAGCCCGCGAGCCACAACTACTCAGCCCGTGCGCCACAACTACTGAAGCCCGTGTGCCTAGAGCCTGTGTTCTGCAACAAGAGAAGCCATGACAATGAGAAGACCGTGCACCGCAACGAAGAGTAGCCCCCACTCGCCACAACTAGAGAAAAGCCCGTGTGCAGTAAGGAAGACCCAACGCAGCCAAAAATAAATAAATAAAATAATTTTTTTAAAAAAGAGTACATGGTAGGTATGAATCGCAGTTCACAAATTCAAGCATACAAGACAGATGATGATGACGATGATGATGATGATGATTGTTATTATTAAACTTAACCTCTGGTGTCAGCCTCTTTTCACAGGGCCGGAAATAAATTTTCTGGAGTTACTATTGGGGTCCCCTCCCCAGAGCCATGCCACATTTTCAGTAATACCACATGGGGTGTCACTGCCCCCCCTGAAGGATTGCTAAGAAACAAGCCCCAGTTTCTTTTTTTTTTGGAAAAGATTTTTTTATCCAGTGTTTAAGTAAGATTAAAAACTACAAGATTTTGCTTGCAGCTGATGAGCAAGAAGAGAAAAGTTAAACCCAAATTATCATCTGATTGGCTAGTTAAAACGCTCTGACTCAAGATCAAATTATTCAGTGACACACCAGTTACTTTGTGTGGGCTGAGGAGTTCTGGAGCAAAACAGCCCTAAACAAAACATATCATCTGAGAGCACAGGGCTAATGGGCATATGAAATACTAAACAAGAAAGCTGATAAAGGGAGGCTGTCGCAGACCTTTTGCTATTTTAGGCTTCTAGCAGTTGCTTACCATATACAAGGACCTAGCAGCCAGTTATTTTATCTCTTGACTTATCTGAGGTTAAACAACTTTAACCCACTAAGCAGGAATAAAGAGACACTTTGTAGATGAGTTGGAAAACATAAAGCAGTCCCACTTCTCCAGTAGAGTTTTAGTTGACTTAAATCATAAGAGAAACAATGATTACTGCACATATTGTCCTTGTCACACTGCATCTGTTGAGTAGAATTTCCATTCCAAGTGTTGTTTTCATCTTCACCATCGTCTTGAGTCCTCAATCTATATATCTTGCCCTCCTTTTTAAAGTCTTCCCCCCGTTTCTCCAGCACTCTTTTTCTGACTGGTTCCCTTTTTTCTGAGTTGCTAGAGGATGCAAGGTTTGAGGATTCCAATGATGCTGCTCTCACCGAGGTCTGTGCAGGAGGAGGATTACTAAATAAGAAGTTGCTAATCAATCTCCAGATGGCAAGGAATGGGTAAAGTACTGTCCCCAAGAATGTCCAAAAGTCGCCACTGGAAGAATGTACCATGGATGTAGTTGGTCTTCCTGCTGGCAACAGTACCACTGAAGCACTTGTGGCAAGTTCCAAATCCAGTAATTTCTTTTTATAATCTTCTTTGGTAAATTCCCTCCTGGGAAACATTGTCGCTAATGAAAAATTACCGTAAGTGTTGCCAACAGTCTGTGCAGCAAACTGCCTTGCTGCTTCTAGAGGAGCATCAGAAGGGAACTGATTTGTGAAGGAAGAACCATCAGGAAGACGGAATTGAATTCTCGCAACACTGCTTCCTTCTGTTGTGGAAGAGTCTCTCTTGACTTCCATTTCTGCCTGTTTGGCCAGCAGGGCAGCAGCTTTAGCAGCTTCTACTTCTTCCTTTGTCTTTGCAAAACGAGCAGCTCTCTCTGCACGGTCCAGTGCAATCTTCTGTTTTATACGCTCTCGAGCTGCCCTATCTTCTGCCTTTTCTCTGTTCCTTTCCTCTAACACTCTTTTTGTTAATTCTTCTTCTTGCTTTCTTTTATAATCCAACATTTCTTTTCCAGTTTTCCTCCTGTCAATTTCCTCCTTAATCTCTCTCTGTTCTTCCTCTTTCCTTTTCTCTTCTCTCTTTTCTTCAAGTTTTTTGGTTAGTCTTTCCACTCTGACGGTGAGCTCCTCTGTAGGTCTCTGATTTGAACATCCACCAGGCTCTGGAGACACAGTGGCCTGGCCTGAAATTTCTCCTCCTGTTGCAGAATCTGACTTTGTATCAGAAGTGGGTGGTGTCTCACAGAGCTCTACATTTCTGGACTGACAGTTTTCAGAAGTGTTGTTCTGATCAAATGAGGTGGATGGAGTAGAGACTGAACTTTCTCACTGGCCACTATTTGCCACTGATATTTCACCTTTTAACGAGTGCATCTGCCGGACTTTGTGGATTCTGGTAACAAGTTCATCTGCAGGAACACTTCCTGCTATTACTTCCAAGGGAATTCCACTGTCTCCAATAAAGAAACTGGATGGAACACACACTACAGGATAGATCTGTGAAAACTGTAGGCAGGCTTGACTTTTGGTATCGATTTTCACAGCAACAAAACTGTTGGAAGATGCTTCTGTCACTTTCTCATCTTCCCAACTTGCAGCCATCTGTGTAGCCTGTTCATCATCACCTGCCACGAACACCACGACGACCGCGCCGCTCCTCTTGGCCGATGCGATGGCGGCCGGAATGGCGCCCTGGAACCACAGCATCGCTGCCCTCGGGCACAGGCGCTCGCTCGGCGTGTTGCCGCCTCGGTCCCGGAGCCGGCCCCGCCCTCTCCGTCTTTGGGCCCCCGCGGCCCGCCTCCGGCTCCGCACCGGCGCGCAGGCCCGTCAGCGGCTCCCAGGACGCGTGCAAGCGCGCAGGCCGAGGCGCGCCCCGCGACGCATGACGCCACGCGTCGCCGTTGGCAGCGCGCCCCCGTCCTTTGTCTCGTTGGCAAGTCGGTGCGTGCGGGAGCCCGGGAGACCGCAGGCCCTGCAGTCCCGGAAGTGGAAGGAGCGCCCCAGTTTCTGAACCTTCAGGACACACAGATTTTTCCATCTTCCTTATGCTATTTTGGATGTCCCTCTCTCTCTAGTTTAGGGCGGTGGGGCAGAAGGGCTTCCTTTCCTCAAGAGATTTGGTCTATATCAACAAATCTCCTCCCTTTTATCTTTTCGGTAAAACCCTCAAAGCTCTTCTGAGGATTCGGGCTTTTGGAAAACAAACGCTAGAAAGGCTTACAGGCTCTCTCGCTTTTATGCCCTATTTTCTACCTTTCCTGAGTAATGGAGTGCCAGTTGTATGCTTAAAGGGGAGGGAAAACAGAGAGGGGAAAATTAGGTAATAGTCTCAAAATACTGTTCAGGCATGGACCATGCTTCAAGTCCAAATGTTTTAACTATTAGGGCAGCGGTGCAAGGAATTCTGGAAGCCTTGAAAAGACAGGGGAGAGAAGAAACAGGTCATGGAAGAGGTGGCACTTCAGAAGAGCTTTGAAGGTTGCTAGATGTAATTTCAATGTAGATATATTCCAGACAAAGGGACCCACATGAGCAGAGGTATTGAGGTGGAGATTTACAGAATACACTGGAAGAGTTTTTTCCAATCTTCCAAGCTTGATCTCTTTGCAGCACTCATAGCAAATGGGGTAAACAGAGGCAAGCTGCTGTGGCCTTGGCCATCCTGAGTTCCACCTGGCCACCCTGAGGCTGAAGGGCTCTATAACTTTGCACACCTGTAACCCTCTTCTGGCACACAGAATGGCATGCTGACTTGGGGGCATCAGACCAGAATTCGTTATACAGTTTGACCAGTCTTAGATTTATCAAGAACAGTTATTTACGGATCATCTCTGGGCACAGAAATGATCCATAACGTTAACCACGGTAATGGGGTAATCTCACCACAATATCTCACCATTTTCACCCCACTGGTAGGTCACCACATCGGCTCTCCCACTCATCATGTGATTTTCCTCTCAATATCCAGACACTCACTCCGAACAGTGACCAAGTCTTCCCCATGAACCCTCCCAAATTTGACAAGATCGAGGACATGGCCATGATGACCCACCTACACGAGCCAGGAGTGTTGTACAACCTCAAAGAGCATTACGCAGCCTGGATGATCTACGTGAGTACCCTTCAACCTCTCTTTATTCCATTTCCTTCTCTTAGTAAAGTCAAGATCCATAGGTTGAATTTTCTGATTTTCTCAGACCTACTCAGGCCTCTTCTGTGTCACCGTCAACACCTACCAGTGGCTGCCGGTGTACAACCCTGAGGTGGTGACGGCCTACAGAGGGAAAAAGCACCAGGAGGCCCCGCCGCACATCTTCTCCATCTCTGACAACGCCTATCAGTTCATGTTGACTGGTGAGTAATTTCTTTAATCCATATTTTAAAAAATAGTTTTAGTGAAGTATTCAAGTCCTTTAACTGCACTGGTTCTTAGTTAATTACTCGAGCCCTTCACAGGCTTTGGTCATCCAAACGGTGCAATGACCAAAGTGACCTCAGTAGATTCAGAGGATGTCAGGATGGAAAGCCAGGGGCGCAGTATCTTCCATTACCAGTCACGGTTCTTAAGCCAGAGCTTGGGACTGAAGCCACACTAAGTACATGCTTCTCTGGGGGTGGATGTGAAGCACAAGGAGATGCGCTGCCCCCAACTCCAAAGAAACCCCCAACAGGAGCACACTTGGAAGAGAGACTATATTAGTAGCCACTTAGGAATGCAAAGTTGGAGAAATGGGCACAGCAACTTCCCTTCACCTGTTTTCTCAGGCTCCCTCTTTCTCCTCCTTAAATTTCCAGAATAGCAGATGAAATAGCAGAGATGTGGTAATACTGTCACCCTTGTCATGCCTAACATCACTTCGGTCTGTTCCACTTTCACCTGATTTGACTTGGTGCAGAGAGAAGAAGTAGAAGCAAGCATCTGAGATCTGAAGATGCTTAAAAGTCATCCAGGACAATGTTGCCCAAACTTCAGCCATTCCAATGTCACATTCGCAATCCTGGCCATTTCTGCATATTTAAAATCTTTCCTTATAGTGACTGAAGTTCCGTCCATTTCAAAAAGGAAGAATAGGGAATTCCCTGGCGGTCCAATGGTTAAGACTCTGTGCTTCCACTGCAGGGGACACGGATTCGATACCTGGTCAGGGAACTAAGATCCCACATGCCACGTGGCGTGGCCAAAAATAAAAACAAAATAGGAACCGAACAAATCTGCCCTTTGATCTGGAGGAAAACTATTTTTTAAAAAAAGGAAGAATAATATCACTATTAGTATTAGTTTCTTAGGACTGCCGTAACCAAGTACTACACACTGGGTGGCCTAAGCAACAGAAATGCATTGTGTCACAGCTCTGGAGCCTGGAAGTCTGAGATCAAGGTGTCAGCAGGGTTGGTTCCCTCTGAGGGCCGAGAGGGAGAATGTGGTCCAGGCCACTCTCCCAGCTTCCGGTGGTTTGCTGGCCATCCTTGCCATCCCTTGGCTTATAGAATCATCACCTTGATCTGCACTTTCATCTTCACATTGTGTTCTCATCTGTCTCCAAATTTCTCTTTTTATAAGGACACCAGTCATATTGGATTAGGGGCCCACCTACTCCAGTATGACCTCATCTTCACTAATTACATCTGCAATGACCCTATTTCCAAATAAGGTCACATTTTGAGGTACTGGGGGTTAGTTAGGGCCTCAACATACTAGTTTGTTGGGGGGAACACAATTCAACCTATAACACTCTTGTAAATGGAAAACCACGGTCACTGTCCACAAGTAGAAAGTAAAGGTGAAAGAAAAAGGCAATGACAACAAATCAGTGTCCATAAATTCTAATTAGAAGCTGTGGCTTCTTGCAAGTTCTAAGTCTGAGACTTGCTTTCTTTGTTGAAAAGGGAGATAAGAAAGCGCTATTGAGGAGGTAAAGATCTGTGAACACGAATAACTTCCACACTGTGGGACTCACCGTTCACTTCCCATGCTGCCCACGTT